>NW_026858065.1:0-5609 GCF_026571515.1 Ruditapes philippinarum
TTTTGTTCGGCTGGTATGTACTTTATCAATCAAAATTGATCTTCTCCAAACTTTTTCATGATTTTTGATATTATGTTTATATGAACGGTTCGTTATTGTGCATGTTTTATGTCCTCATCGGCTTTAAAGCCTATTGGAATAAAATAAAATGTCTACTGTCTACTATAATAAAATTAAAGGGCTGCAAGCTCTGTGGTATTTTCTGATCTTTGCAATCTAAATCATACTGACTATCTGTATGTATTTTCCTATATAGGTTTATTTTTATATACTATAATTCATCTTACGCAGCGACTGCTGTAAGATTTTTTTTTCTATAACAGTTTGAGATTGATACATATAGAATTTTGCATGACTAGAGTTGCATCAAAAATCATTTTTTATGACAGCCACACTTTATCCTTGCATATCGTGGCTACTTCCTTAAAAAAGACACTTCAAAAAAAAAAGTTGCCTCGACTAGGATTTGAACCTTAGGCCTCTCACACCCTAAACGAGCGCGATACGAGCGCGATACCCCTGCACCACGGTGAAGTAATACGTAATATGTAGCCTGAATAAAAAAAAATACATTGTAATTCTAAATTGAGAATTTCCATTTCGTGTTTGTAATCCTTATCAATTTCGAGGTATTTTGTTCACGATAAACCTGTTTAACACTGATAAAAATAATTTAGCGAAAATCTTCTCGCCAAAACAGTCCGACATGTATATATTCCACTACTCGGCAGTCAGATTTATTTGTATACTTCGCCCTGGAGTATTCAGTAATCGACATAGCTAAAAATAGCATTTTCATTGATTAAAATGATATTCATCCGCGAAATTTGTGATTGTAACCTCATATTTCTATATTGACTAATCTGAACTTTCAATGCACTGTAATTCGTTAAATGCCTACATTAAAAATAATTCTGTCTTTTAAATTGCTGGTTTTTAAGCAGTTTTGAGTAAGAACTCAACTTGTTAGGTCTGTTAGGAAATTTTGCGTTAGACCGTGGATGTTAGCTATGTATTTACTGATCTTGCGATAAGAAAATACAAAAAATGTAAGGCTATGTCGCGTAAAAATATCTGACGTCATAGTGGCACAACGTCACGCTAAATGGTAGCGTTTCAATATTAACCGCCCGTCAAATAAACAGAAAAAATTTTATATACAAAATTCATTGAAGTTTTTCGCATAACATTATTTTCTAACTCATTCAATAAATTCAATATAGAACCTACACTCATTCATTATTCTCTGCTATGTATTTTTCTTTCAATGAGCGACCAGATTGAATAAACACAGGCTCATCACATCTGGGTGTTAGCTAGTCGCAATCAATTTTCGTTTTGTAAATGTTTCACGGGTTCAAATATTAAGATTTCCTTATCAGAAATTTGTTAGGAATGATTTTAGACTTTTTCTTTGAAAAAGAAAATATATCAAGCCGCCCGGACATTTTTAACATGTTTGCTTTGCTGAATGCGTTTCTTCTTACTGATAAGGGGATAAGACCATAATTATCGCACAACACTGGCGGAATTTAATGTGAAGGCAGCACTACACAAATGTTTCCTGAAAGCGGAGGCTTTTCTTTCCATTCTGCATTTTATACAAAATATTCTCAAACTATACACTTGTGTTTTAATTGGTATATTAACAACGGATATCTTTTACAATGTATGCCACCAGCTAGAAAGATATTTATATCCGATGGTACAGCATTGTTCAATTAATTATTTCTGACCTGACCAACATTATTTTCAGATATCTATCATTTTCTACATAAAAAAATCATTATCTGCTGATTGGACAAATGGAAATCCACCAAGTAGTAAAATGCGCCGTACGTTATCATTGATATTTTGTGCGCCATACGTTATCATTTCCGGAAAATGCCCCGACATTAATATTTACAGCAGTAAATCTAGCAAGTATGGGCATGATTGCTTACTTGACAACATATTACAACTTTTTTAAGTCAGTGGTTTCAGTTAATATACATATATATAAAAGAAACAGTGAATTTGAGAGAAAAAGCCGTACGTTACCACGATCAAACCGGTGGAAGATTCTCTCGATTCAAATCTGGTGACGCGCATTTCAGATGAAGTACCGGACGAAACATCATGAAATAAAGTCCTATGTGCCAGGAAAATTGTGGAGAAGGTTGTTATATGTACCTTTACATTAGAACATCACGAATTTCAGAGAAAAAAGGGAAAACCCTACTTTTTGGCTGCATCCGCCATCTTGTTTGTTTGGGTAACGAACGGCGTGATTCTCCCCCTTGTAAAAGTAGATTTATACCGAAATATTACTTATTTCTTGAAGACAGGCTGGAGGTACTACACAAATGCCTGTTCGTGCTTGAAATGATGCACGAATTGGGGTGGGGTTACTAAAATGATCTTCCCCAACCGCCACCATGTGAACAATGATTTCCAAAAATATTAAGAAAAATCATTTCATTCGGTATCGATTGAGGTATCTGATATGGTGGGTTCATGAACAAATCTTTATGCTTTCAGACGAAATGGCTAACGATTATATAATCAGCAAATGGAAACTTTGGTTCCGAGCTATTGATATCAATCATACAGGAAAGATTTCTAGATCTGACGTCAGACAAGAAGAGTAAATAGATTTATAATTATTAAACAAACAATTGTGTCCGTCAGAACGGTTGTTAAAGTGACATTATATCCATCCAAGGGTATTAAGTGAGTGAACATGTGAATATATAAATAAGTTTTCATTTTGCAATAATTCCTTTTGATTTAATAATCGACTTCGCAATAACAATAAATAATTCACGGATCTTTCAGGAATTTTCTGTAAATATCCATTTTAGCCTTTTTCTTTTATAAATGTTTTAATGGTTTATTTGCAGGGACACCTTTGCTACATTGAGTCACTTAAATGATGACCGGCGTAAGCAATTGCAAGTTGACCTTGATAAATTATGGGACGAAGTAGTGTTCCGTGGAAAGTCTGAACCGATTAACGAGCAAGAATTTGTTGCTTTGAACGTTCGAGATTACACTGCAAACAAACAAAAATTTGTTGAAGGAATAAGAAAAGCATATACTGCGCTGTTCGATCTAATAGATGTCAGTCGAGAAGGTTCTGTTTCCGAGGAGGAGTTCGTTAACATCTTTAGGGCATGTGGTCATGACAACATTGCTTTGAATAAAAAATTCTTCAATGATTACAACCCCGTTGATGGCAAGATTGCATGTGGTGTCCTCGTTGACTCCTGGGTACAATTCACGTCATGTGATGACAGTTCGAAAAAGGACCTTATCAAAGAAGCTTTTGAAGCTGGCATTTAGGCCTAGGATGTTCCTATCCACACACTGAAAACACGGCCATTTTAGAAGTTTATTGTAATCCTCCGTACTTTTTTATTTTGCTAGAGAGAAAACATGGCTGTTTAGTGATAATACCAAAGTAAATAAAACAAACTATATACAGTAACGTAAACGGAAGATATATAAAGGTGTCATATTAATCAATCAATATAAAAGTGAAAAATTGATTTGATAATAAATAATGAAATTGGGCTTCTGTGTTGTTTATTTATATGTTTTTTCTGCAATTCTGTCAAGACGATTTTATATTTTACGAAGATGGGTCACTCACACCGCCAATTGAATCTTCCCTGTACATGTTTAGTTGCTAAAAAAAAATGAATACTTCTCTCAATTATTTTACATTAACTTTGGGGGAACCATGATATTCATCATAAATAAAGCTTACTGATATCATGATTAGTTTTTAAAGAACTAGTTAGGTTTGTTTGAAGATATATAGGATTTGTTTTTAACGGCGGTAAATACACAACTTTTTACGTCAGGAGAAATTTCAAAATGCCAAAAAGTCTGTTTCGTAGATCTTGTTTAGTTAAATGACTTTATTTAATAATTTGACATATTATACTAGAAATGATAAATTTTACTCTCGCTCAATCCAGTTATCTCTCAGACAATAAACATTGTATCACTAAAATATGAGAATAAAGACCAACAAAGGGCAGCAAAAAAGCAGCCAATACTATATTTACAAGTAACTGCACAAAGGGTACTAAACGGGGAATCGTATTTGAAAATGAAATGAATTATTGTCTATCTGCATGCATGGTATGTGCACTTCTCGCTTTCCTTTCCTGTAAAGTTAAGTCAAATGTTTAGATAACAGGTATTGCTTCTTAAAATAGGAGTACAGTTATATATGTAGGGCTGGGAATCAAAACTGCGTCGTATCCTACAAAATGTAAACAAACGCCTCCATCTTGGAACGAAAAACGTATGTTTTTGTTTATAACTCTTTTTGTTGGAAATGACTGAAAACCAGATATATCTATTAACACGCTACACTATTTTCCGCTTCGTTCGGTATATGTTGCTTGCACAACTATTTTGTAAAACAAAAGTTATAGCGAACTTGCAACTCGAAGCGGGGCAGAATTTTTGTGAAAATGTTTGGATACGACGCAGTTCACATTGCTTTATCTATCGTTTTTTCCTTCAAATCAATTATATATTTGTTTCAGAGTTTACCATAAACTTCGAAATATTATTTTGCATCATTTTCTAAAATTTCATTAAAAAGATATGTTTATTTTCTAAGAAAATAATGATTTTTACGAAATGATACGACGCAGTTGAAAATAAAATATGATACGACGCAGTTGTATTTTTGGCAGTCTTTTCAACAGGGATAATTTTGGCAATATATTTCTATTTTATGAAATAATCCCTTGCGCTAGATAAAAAAACAGATCATTTGCGGTGTATAGCGATGTTCTGTTGCTTTTGATTATTTAGAATACATTGTGTCATGTTCAATACTAGAATAACATTTCATTTGAAAGTTTACATTGCAGAAGCTACTTTTCAGTTAAACATGAACATGTTACCTAATTGATCATAATATCTGAAATAAGTTCTTATATTTTCCTGTATGTTCAATATTATCCCGAATTTTTTTTCGCAAAAACAAATGTAGAAATCTATTGACTTTAATTCATTTTGGCTATCTACGCTCTAAGTTAACTGTGGTTCTGCATGATCTGGATAATGACTGTTTTTTGTGGTTTGTTTTCAAACTTTCACTCTACACATTAGCTTTACTAGGGGCGAGGATCTCAGGTGCGCTTTTGGGCATTATTTCTGCAGAGAACCATCGACATTTTGAAACTAGCTTGATAGGTTTTCCACACGAAAGAATAAAAAGTCCCTGGAGGTTTTCGAATTCATAGCAGTTCAGTTCACGTGATTTGAATTCAGTCATAAACAGCTCGGCCTCGGTGGAACACACCTGTCTGATTTGTTTGTTTGTTTTTTTTGTTGTTTTTTTGTTTGATTTTTTCAACAAAATTTGTTAACATCAGCTGTACTAATAAGCAGCTTTTTATTAAATTCTGGTGTGAAGTTTTAAGATTATAAATATTTGAATTAATTATAAAGAGAATAACATTTAAATTTCTTATTTCGGTAAGACTAGCAGAGAAAGTTTCATTGTAAACAGGGGGTAATCCTCTATGAAGTTTTCAGGCAATTCATTATCAAAATAAAAATCACACTTTAGTATGAAGGTCTGTTAAGATGCCATGTCT
>NW_026858066.1:0-77361 GCF_026571515.1 Ruditapes philippinarum
TTTGTCATTCATCATTTTCATTGATATTTTGTATTTTGCACTATTTTGTAAGATTTTGATGGCGAGAGCCGCGATTTTCGAATGCTAATTAAATTATTTGAAAGCGCATAATTTGTGTATTTACAGACCCTCTGTCCAGGTCCCAAGTACTTTAACCCACAGCGTCCATCAGAAACCCCCTTATCTTTTGGACTGCGACACACGCTTTGTATATGTGTTTTCACAACAAAGAAACTTAATATATAGTCTAACTCTAACTTACAATAAACAAACAACAATGTTGTGCATTGTAGCGAGGTTATTTTATTACGAGATCGTTATAACAGGAGGAAATATCACAATGAGACATACATATGTATAAAGCATATCACGATCAAAACTGTTGTACTATGTCCAAGACATTTCATGATAAAATGTAAATTAAACAAAACTTAACAGGTTCGATCGTATATTCGTCACAGGAATACTGGCCGCCTGCGTAAAACCCCTTTTTATCTTTTTTTAAATGTAAGAGGAACCGTAGAATCCGTGGGCATGCACGGAGGAAACACAAAAGTGATCCTCCTCAGACTATTCCTCGGAATATTGAACAACGGACCGTGCTCAGACATGCTAACGTACATATTTAATATATACATATCAATATATTTTCCTTAATCAAAATACATGTTCAGTTCCACATATACAAACTTGAAATAAATCAATACATTCAATAAATTTTTTCACTGACATTGTAATTTTTCCCTTATAAAACAGTTTGCTTAATTATGGCTTTAACATAATCTTATAACATAATAAATAGTGAATTTGAATGCTGGTGATCTCGTAAGAGAAATATCGCTAGAACTGATTTTCATACTCTGCCGCGGGTATTTATACCCGTGTATAAAATACACATGTATGCTTGAATACATTCAAGCCTTCAAAACCGGTTTATGTAATCCGTTACAGTTAGACAATGGTTCTCCTCTATACGATGTAACGCGGAGAACCAGTAAGTCTTACTCTAACTTACAATAAACAAACAACAATGTTGTGCATTGTAGCGAGGTTATTTTATAGACATACAAAGTTTAGTGCCGATTGCATTCAAATTCAATAATTAATTAAGTCTTTAATGATTTAGTAACGTATAATATCTTCTCAACAGAATCTTCAATATACCCGTCTTTTGCTACGTCTGTTTTCCAACGGCCATGACGTTTAAGACATCTATCGGAAACGCCGGAAGCGTTTGCGGCCATGGTAGCACCACTTGCTCTTAACGAATGTGTTCCTAATTTAAAAGACGGAGCAACTACTTTAAGCTTTTTTACAATGCATTCTTTAGCCCTTGTATAACTAAATTTTTTGTTGAGTTTAATAAGTGATGATTTACCCTTTGATCTAAACGCTGGCTTAAAAAGATAACTATCTGAAATAACAGACAAATGAGCTGCTGTCATATACCTTTGTAACATTGAATACGGGCATGCAACCGAACAACCTTTAGCTATTAAAACTTCTTTACCCGATCTATAAATATCGGTCTTACTTTTTTGAATCTTTAAAACAATATGATCTATTTTGAAATCAACATCCTTACACAATAAATTACTCAATTCATTAAACCTAAGAAATCCAGCATAACCAATTTAAATCATTGATAAATCATTTAATTCTAAAACATCTGTGGAATTCTCGTACAAAGCACATAAAGTTTTAACATTTCTGTATCAACAACATCTTTCTTAGAAGTTGGTGTAGAACGAATTCTTTTCGCTGTTTCTAACAAATTTTGTACAATGTTACTGTCCGTAGGATCTGGTTGATCATTTAATCTATGCACCCATTTAATTGCATAAAATGCAGATGAAATAACGTGATACGATTTCCCTTGATCCAATAAATTTACCAAATACATGGCAACAATGATTGATTGTGCGGGTTGTGCTGTAAGCGAATTCACTTTACAATATTCCTCAAATAAAGTAAAACAATGTTTATATTTAGTTGTAGTACTATCAGCACGTGACTGCAGTAAATAGCCTGCCATATTGCTAGCAATAGTGTCCATTTCGCTGCTATAAACTCCAGCATCCTGCATTTTACGTTTCAACGTAGATTTTAAGCCAACACCTGAAAAAATATTACCATATATAATAATCTTACATCACCTAACTAATTATTCTTAAAGCTATCATATCAAATTTTAATGGTTCATTATCAAATGTGCCATTATAACCATTCCCAACAACAACATTTGTTCTGTACAAATTTAATACCTGTTTAACAAAAAATTTGAAATTTCCGTTTTCATTGATCAACATCGGCCAAAAAGGAGCACTTTTCCATTTTGGCAGAACTAATGTACATTTGATGTGCTCTCTATTTATCTTATTTATGCAGTGCACTACTAATCTTGGTGGCGGAACAAGCCAATTATTTTCTTTTTCACAGCTCTTGCACAACGAATCTATACCGTCTGTGCCTGGTACCCACCAACGGGAATTAAATCTTAAACACTTATTATTTAAGTGAGAGGCAAAGCGATCAATTGTATGCGGTCCCCATAAACGGTCTGGCCTATTTGGCGTAAAAGATTTGTAAGCTTTACTCAGTTTACCATTTCTTTTAGGCATATAACGTACATTCTGAACCAGAGTGCTAACCATATCATTCCTGTCAACACCAGGAACGCCTGTGAAAACCTTGCCCTCTTCTGGGGGCCCTTTAGAATTATTTCTACATTCGTTTAACCAGCCATGACTCACTTCCGGGAGACATTTTGAAACTAAGCTCATTTCCGAGAGCTTGTCTTTACTTTTATGACATTCCGATATACAATCGGTATCAAAGCTCACTTCCGGGAGCACTTGACTACTATCTGTGTGCAATATATCTTCGAAATTAATACTCACTTCCGGGAGTTTGCTTTTACAGGTGTACACTTCCGATAGAAAATCGGAGTCGATGCTCACTTCTTGGAGCCCACTGTCATTAATGTTCAATTCCGACTTGTATTCGGAAACTAGGTTCACTTCCGGGAACCCAAGTTTATCTGTACATATATCCGATATACATTCGGAAATGTACACTCAATATAGGAAACATAGATATCTCACCTTGAGAATAGATTTCATCAAGCTCTTTGTCTTTTTTCTCAGTAAATTGCTCATTTTGTATGAATCCACCATACCCTTTCGCACTTGCATCGACATATATACTTACTCCACAAACTGACATATCTTTGAAAATATTTCCCTTTTTGGTTTAATTTCCTCACATTTTTTCTCGCCAGAATTTTAATTCTGCGACAGCTGGCTCACTTACCTTGACTGGAGCATTCCAACTTGCTCTAGACATAATACATCTATACATTTTCTCTGCTTCTTATTCTAACTTTATTCCCTATAACATTTTTGAAGAGAAATAATCTTTCCTACCACTGATGCTAAAGTTTTCAACATTAATGATACCCAATTTATCGAATTTGATTTGAAATAAAACAGAATCTATTGATTTCCCAAGATTATATATTCTAGAATCTGTTATGTATAACAAATTTTCGGACATATCAAGAATATGGCCAAGCCAAACTACTCTATTTGTCGGCTGCCAATTGCATTTCTCGTCTGCCAAAAGAAAACCAAAATCACAAAGTGTCGTTTTCACACAAGCACTGGATCTTTTAGCTACGTCATAATTGACATGACCACAAATTCCGTCATCTAAGAACATAATGACTTGGTGACCTTTACTTCTTAAAAAAGACACAACAACTCTTAACATTTTTGTAAAAATATGTCTTGCAGTACTAATTCCAAATGGTAAAGAATTGAAACAATAATATTTTTTTTTACAATCGCTTATCCATGAAAACCCTAAATATGTGCGGTGCTCTGAAAAAAAATATCAATATGATGAATATGCCCTTTCAAGTCAAATGTAACAAAAATGAGTTTTCTCAAACATTTTTTCTGCTACTTTGATATCTTTCAAATTTTACTTTGAATTTATGCAAAAACAAATTTATGTGTCTACAATCAAGTACTAATCTAGGCTTTCCCCGATTTGCTATAAGCGACAGTTAAGGGATTTACTACGTGTGGTTTAACCATAGACCTAGATATTACTTTCTTTTTTAAAAGACGCTCTATTTCTTCTTCTACAAACTTAATATTATCTCTTGCGGACCTATTATTTCTAAGTACTACGCTTGGCGGTACTTCCTTCAAAGGTAACATATAACCCTTTTCAACAACCTGAATAATATATGCACTATCCGATGCCTCTTTCCATTTATTTACACAATTTTTTAACCTACCTACTGGTGAAACAACTGTGTCTTCGTTCTCTTCTACAGATCGTTACTGTAAACATATTTTATGTTCTTCAACATATTTCTCATTTAAATATGGTATATGTAATACATCACCTTCGCTGTTTGATAAATTACTATCACAACAGCCATCGTAAATATTTTCTCTGTTTACGCATGTAAATAAATCATTACTTATCTTATTATTAGTATTCCTTTCTGGGCATTCCGGCGCCCCTCGCCAATGCCCCGGTTTGCCACATGCAAAGCACAGCCCAGGTCTACGCCCTTGACGGCCTACCAATTGTTGACTAATAACGGAAAAACCCGTGCAAACATGACTACACATTTACATGACCGATAACTCTAATATCGTCTACATGTTTCACAAAACATATGCCGAATTATTCTCTTCAGAAAACATTAATATTTCATTTATCTAAGATTATTCTTGTCTTCACACAAACATCACGTATAATTTACGACTCTTGTTAAAATTTCATAAATTTCTTTCACCTATACTTTACTGCACAAAATTCAAAAATTGTAATACCTTTCCGACAGATAAACAAAATCAATTTAGAATGACGTTTTAGGCACATATATGCGTGCGAACATTTGCATAATTCGAGAATTAAGAATAGAAGTTTTAAAATTATTTTTTTTTAAATTAAATTTTTAAAATACCTTCTGCTATATTAGCTCTACACTCCGCTAATTTCTTATCCTGTAAGCCATTCTCGGCGTCTTCTAATTTTATCATAACTTTTGCATTGTGTTTATACTGTTCCTCATTGCTTTTACGCTTAAACTTTTCACTGTTAATCATCATACTAGAAAATTTGCTACTAGAATTGCCACTTATCTTTTCAAAAAGGCTGCCTATTTCCTTCAACATGTCCTCCTTATGTTCTTCCAAGGACGCCTTGACCTTGTCCTCCACAACTCTATCTAAATCGTCCATGCTTAGCTGAATGCTGGTGATCTCGTAAGAGAAATATCGCTAGAACTGATTTTCATACTCTGCCGCGGGTATTTATACCCGTGTATAAAATACACATGTATGCTTGAATACATTCAAGCTTCAAAAACCGGTTTATGTAATCCGTTACAGTTAGACAATGGTTCTCCTCTATACGATGTAACGCGGAGAACCAGTAAATAATTCTCATACACATAACCTATTTAATGCCATTTAAACACCTATCACACTAGGTCGGCGTTCTCATGGCGTCCAAAGTTACTTCAGAACGCCGAGGTGAGCGCAGTAAGATCGCAATGGTTAGCCATGGAGCTTGTTCGGAGACTGTGCGGCGTCTCTACCGCAACTAAACTGCGTGTGTTCGGTGCTTGTTTAGAGCTTTATTTTTCTTTAACGCTCTTACTGCGTGTTCACGGCACTGTCACGGCGACCATTGCGCTTTCAATGCAATTCTACTGCATTCATCTGCAATTGAAGAATACAGTACAGTAGAATCCCTTTTTTTAAGACCACTCCGGAATAAAGATCACCCCTGCATTAAGACCAATTTTTAAAAGAACCGAATTTTCTGTTCTTTATGTTAATAGTAGCATGGTCTACAATTAAGACAACCCAACTGGTCCACTTTTAAGGCCACCAGTTTAGTTTCAGTTCCATAGACCAATTTACTTGAACGGTAATAGGGCACACAGCTTCCAATAGATAATTTATTCATTCTTTTGTTCAAATTGGACATATTCGATAAAAATTACATAGATTTCAATACATTTGTGTGATAAATACATTTAACCAAAGGATGAGCATAGTATATCTTTAAATATAGGATTTTATGTTTTGCATTTTGTTCTGCGCTTTCTTTTTATCTTATATACTGCTATTCAAAATAAAATGGTATTATACACAGACATTGTATATGAAGAATACAAATCTAGAGTCATGGATTGCTTCAATTTTTCTATTTCAATATATATTATGAGTTTTATTAACCTAAATTGCGAATTATTAAGAGAAACATTGATTTTTCTGTTATGACATAGATCCTTGATTAACATAATGATTTCAACTTTGATGTTTGATAATATATAGCTTTAAACATAATTCAGTTCTTTCAAAATTTAATCAATATACTGGTCAATACATAAGGTATAATCTTAAGAATTTATTCGCTTTTTTGTCTTTAATTTCAATAAGTATCAACACAAAACTGTTTCATACTTTTCCTTATACATGTATATCTGATTCGTTCCCGGATTCCGGGATTCCCCTGACACCCATCACCTTTTTCTTCTTATAGAAAAGTATTCTTTTGGGATCCGTTGTTATTCGTGAACAAAACTAGAGTTAGTGTTCTACAATGAAAACAAATATACCAAGCAAGTAATTATAATATTAATTTTGTACTTTGATTTGACATGAAACTCAATGAATAAATAATAATTGATAAAAACATTAGCAATTTTCCAACGTATACATGTAATAATACAATGTATGCCCCTGTCTCTTTTGTCTGAAAACGACATGATGGAACATTTTTAGTTTCGTAAACTGGATTTTAATCATCACACAAAATATATTATATATTAACGAAATATGCAAGCAGTTTTCACTTTGCTTACGTCGTTAAGACATAAACGATAAATAATTTGACACTATTATAAAGCATGTATTCTACACACTAATTTGCCTTCTTCAACAAGACTAAAATCAAAACCAATGTTCTAACAATCTTATATAATTTATACACTCTTGTATGTAAATCAATATAGTTTACATAGAAGATGGATAAATGTTATTTGAATAATATATGTTATTTTGGTTTTGGAGTGATATATATCCGAGCCGTTAGGCGAGTGTGATATAAAATCTTGCCAGGTAATATATCCACATATATCACTCCAAAACCAAAATAACAATTTTATTACCCTTCCCATGCCGAGTAAGATTTTAAAATAAATCATTGCTGTTTCAATTGAAACGTCGAAATAAGATTCCCTTTTAGGGTACCCCTTCACCACAACATGACGTCACATAAATACATGACGTATTTGCTTTCGTACCTAACGAATGTAAACAAGAGAAAAGGGGTAGTCTGTCAAAGACACTATTTTGTAATTAATATCAAGCATTGGCGAGGCCATTTTTGTTTTCAATACTGATGAGAATCTTCATCATTACTTTCTTTTGGTAAATATTTTTCATTTGACATTTAAAAAGTGCTCGTATATCGGAATTTACACTGCGTAAAATCGAACCGTACGCGCATCGCCACAACGCATGTTGTTTACAACGTGGGGTACCAAACGGGTATATTTAGTGTGTATATTACCCGTCTGGCTCGGTTATATCAATTTCTTTCGACGGATCAATATCCAATCAAAAAGGTGGAAAAAATCTGGAAGGGTAATAAATAAGAATGCAACCAACACGCATGGATTGTAACATTAAGTCTGAGATATGATCATGTTATCAAGATACATATACTTTTGGCGGATATTCCCTTCCATAGTACTCATCACTCCTTGAGCTGCATACCTCATTAATAAGACCTAATCACCTACAAAGTTGTTCTGCCAGGAACCGTGAAACGCTATAGACGGAATCTGCGGTGTTTTTAAAAATATTTGTAATAAGGTAGATTTTACTCAAACTTTATTGGCATATGTCATTTTTAGAGCTATCAAGATGTCAACGAGTAATGTATTTACATAACGGGAAAAATAAAGTGTTAGATCATAAAATGTACAGTGTAAATATTCATGTTAAATAGAATTTGCGATTAAAATACAAATTTGCTTATGAAAGGGTTAATTCTGTTCTAACATAACAGCATCAAATATAACACCTCCAGGAAGGCCTTTAATTTATATAACTACTGGGATGTACATGACAATGATTAAATATGACGAAGTGACATCTGTCATTTATTTATTTTTTTATTATTATTATTTTTTTTAATTTATTTATTTTGGTTATAATAGCCCAAGTTAAGCCTTCTATTCAGTGCTTTCAGCGCTTTGATCTACATTTCAGTTTCAACGATCATATCATTTTCTTTTATCATCAAATTGAATTTTCCTGGAACTTCAAATTTTTCATTATGCAAAAAAGTCATTTTTTACTTAAAATGTCTGAAATTGGGAGACTGATATATGTGATTGCGATACTATAGCAGCTCTTGAAAAATTCAGAATTAAGTGTCGGTTTCAGGGAAATTCGACAATAAGATTATCACACCATCTGATAAACCTAAGAACTCCTGGTACCTACTTAGTTTCCAGGCTATGTTATATTACAACAAATTATCTATTATTTAATCGAGTAATATTTCTGATATATAAAAAGTCACGTGGGTTGGCTACCTAATTAGAGGTGTTAAAATTTAATTGCATACAGTTTTGTTAGCCATGGAAGTTATTATGTATATAGGACTTTCAAAAACAGTTATTATTCAGAGCAGGCGCTATGGTGCAGTGGTAACACTGTCTGCCTACAAATTAAGGGGTCGTGAGTTCGATCCCCCGCTATTCCACTAAAATAATGACATGACTACGAGACTGACTTAACCAGAAAATATAACTCTAGAGACTAAACGAATAGAACATACAAACAAAGACTACACGGTTAAAACATACACATTAAACTGACCAGAATTCAATACAAAAGACTAAACGGAAAAGAGGAAAAGGAGCATTACGGAACAGACACCAAAAGACATACCAAAAAGGACACCACCGTGCAGATAGCAATAAATTAACTGGCAACACACTGAATGGAACAGACGACACGAAACAAAACGGAACAGGCAAATGAACAAGAAGACATAAGGACATCAACGATACAGATAAACGAACATGGAGACCGATACAACGGAACATTAAGCAAGACATTTAATGAAACGGAACAGAAATCAAAAGATCTAAATGAAGCAACAGATCTAAAGGAACGGAACAGAAATCAAAAGATCTAAAGAAACGGAAGCAAGACATCTTCAAAAACGAAACATAAAGCAAGACATGTAAAGGAACGGAACAGAAAGCAAGAGATTTAAAGGAACGGAACCAGAAAACAAAAAGTCAAAAGGAACATACAAAAAGGGACGTAAGGGGGGTAACGGAGCTTTCAACAAAACACTGAATGGAACACAAAATTGTTGTTAGCACACAACAAGACACTTAGACAATCAGAGAAGATACTGTTTACATCAGTAAACAAGACACGACAAAAGTGATTTAACAAAACGGACAAAAAAACTTAAGATACATAATAAACAAACGAAAAAGCCAGCAGGAACTTAACAGCCCAGCAAATAACAAATACAGTAAACAAAATAACAAATACAGATAGAAAAATAACAGACAACAAAACCCTTTACATATATAGTAAACATTTTACATTACAAAGTAAGCAAACTAAAAATTTTAAACGGAAAAAAACACATAGTAACAAAAAGAACTGAAATTATCAGGAAGAACAGACTCAACAAAATATTAAATTAAAGACTTAACGGAACTAAATATTTAAATTATTAATAAAATCAATTTATATTCATGTACTTGCAGATGTGGTTTTACGTCAAGTGAATCTTTTGGATTTTCTGGTCAGTCTGACACGAGCAATTTTATCGATAGGCCAGCCATCGTGCTATCTAAACTTAAGAGTAAAATTTAATATATAAATATTAAACATACAAAGTCCCTGGTATGGGAAATGGCTGCTTGCCATAGATATCAAAATGGCTTTTTTATCAATTATGTTAAATATATCCTATCATCTTTTCTAATAGACAAATAGAAGAATAATTAAATACATCAACATAAAATTAAACTAAATTGCGTATTACAAAAAACTTTGCCTTTTCCGTTGAGGCATATATAATTATTTGATTATGTTAACTTTGATAATGTATAACTTTAAATATATTTCAATCTTAAATTTACTGGTTTATTTAATTTTACCCATGAAATATGGTGCTTTATTTTATGCTTTTCAGTGGATTACTGATTTATCCGTGAAAATTATATTTGGTAATTTCACAGTGAAAATTATCAAAATATAATTTCACTTTTTTCAATGACGAAACTACTTTTTTAAGATTTTCCCCATGTGGTACCTCAATTTTATTTTTGCTGACAATTCTGACAATGTCAGGCTGTTTAAAGAAAAAGGAAAGCTGAAATTGATAAATACCTTAAACGTCAAAAGTAATAAAAAGAAGAAAACTTAATTCTATTCATTCAAATTCCAATCACCAAATTTCGTCTCTAAATTTTTTGTTTCATTTTTACAGTCTGAAAAATACATTCCTTCCACATGCAAACTGCTCTTGATGACATTTGGGCATATTAAAGTATCCTACGAGTAATAACTGCCGTATGCTTTATGAAAAATTGAAAAGCAATGACAGCTACAGCTCGTAGAACAAGTAAACCAACCCAGCGTTCCGAGCAAGTTCCAAGTCTTCCATTTTCATAGCTGCTTTTTTCATGTTTTCACATCTGTCAACACTTAATTTTTGTCTGTTTCAATCCTCAAATATGTTTTCTTTCTTTTAAAAAGGTGTATGACTAGCAATTCCAAATGATATCCCTCTGAATCAAACACAAATTATTTTCCTCCCGTGAAATACACAACCTTTAAAAAATGGCTGCCGCTTACATTTAACAAAGCCAGGTCTAATATAAATTCGCAGTAGGTAACAGAAATATGGATGGATGGTTGGAATTTTCTCCTACACGAATTGTTTGTTTTTATTATTAAAACAAGCGATCATTCATATTTTTTAAAAAAAATAAATAATATCACTGTTATTTAATGTTGATTGTCGGACTTATTTTTCAGCTCAAGACTTCTTGTTTTTAATGAGAAATTCCCACGAAATGGGGCTCTCAATGGGGAAACAGATTTTAATATTTATGTTAATATATTATGGAAATTTCGTTTAAACTTGTTTTTTAGCATAAAATAAAAAGAAAATTTGTTTGTTTGTTGTGTAAGATGTAATTTTATTTCATCTCGTGAACTTTAAAAACAGTATTCTCACTCGTGGCTACGCCACTCGTGAGAATACTGTTTTTAAAGCCCACTCGATGAAATAAAATTTCATCTTACACACAAACAAACAAATATCCTCTAGGCCTATATATCGGTCAAATATATTTCATATTTTTTAAAAATCAATATAAATGTGAAAGTGGGCGGAGTCGAAACTCATATTTATTTTAAGGGACTTCTTTCGCCATATATTGTTTGAAAAATCTGAGAAGTACAAAACAAATTTTTGTAGAATGATAGAAAATGGTCTAACTAAGACTTTTAAAAAGAGTTGTTTACGTGACGTCACAATGTAGCGCCAAATATCGCGTGCAAAACAAGACGCAATAATATATTACTGCGCGCTGTGCAGTTGCGTCGTCACCATTTTTCTCAATCTCCACACAGTGATCTCCCCTTAATTCTTCGGGTACTTATAAAGGGAAGTAACCGCTGCGAGGAGTTTGCATTTTTCTTTGATAATGAAATTAAATTAAAATGTTATTTTTTCGTTTTTCGTGAAATATGTATATATTTTCACTCAACATGATAAAATGTCCCGGCTCGTGAAAATATGTGGCATTTTATCATGTTTCGTGAAAATATATAGAGGATATTTGTTTGTTTTGCATGTAAGATTGAAATATAATTTCACTGAGTGAACACCAGATGCAATATTTTCACGAGTGGCGTAGCCACGAGTGAAAATATAATAGCTGGTGTTCACGAATGAAATATATTTCAATCTTATATGTAAAACAAATAAATTTTCTTTTTATTTCATGCTTTTTAGGGGATTTTAGTTATATTTTTACTGTTTTTGCCGCGTAACGTCACGCATTGCCCTATGTGACGTCATCATAATTATCAGGACGTCACATCATCAATTTTGAAATATAGTTCTGTTAATTTTCTCTCATTTTGTTACATTTTTATATGATGTATGATGAAATCGACTTTCTTTTCCTAAAGAAGCAAAATTTACGCATGACGGCAATTATTTCTGCTTGTTATTTCATTTAGTTATGCTTTTCTTTTCATCCGCATTCAGATATAGTCCGGCTACAGTGAAAATTATATTTTATAAATTTCACTAGTGGTTTATCAGAATATAATCATCTGATATATTACAATAAAACACTGGAAATCATGAAATAAATTCCATATTTCACTCAAACGAAAAAATATCTATACGGCATAATCTAAATACGTAATTTAATGTTATGTTTTTTTGCCTTTAATTATGACAAGCAACACAAATATATGTTTTATAAATGTTCCCTTATATCTTAAACTTTCACGGATCCAGGGATTTCCCCACCTTCTTTTTTAGAGGAGTATTCTTTCGAGGTCCGTTGTTACTAGTGAATAAGGCTAGAGTTACCGTTCTTCAATTAAGCAAATGGACACAGCAAGCAAACATAAATGTTCATCATCATACAGAATATAATTATTATATTGACAAAATATACAAAAATGTTTTCACTTTGCATATGTCATAAAACATAAACGACTAATAATTTGACACTATTATAAAGCCTGTTTTGACAATAGTTTGTTATTTAATCAAAAGCAAAGATACAATTAATTATTTCTGCATTAACACTACTTATTATTATTACTATTACTATTACTTATTATTACTTACTATTCCTTACAATGGCATACAAACATGTGAAACTTTGCATTCTTGTATGTAAATCAATATACATAAAAGACGGACAAGACGAGAATGCAATCAACGTACGTTGATAAATAACATTCAAATATAAATATGCCATCAATATTCATATACTTTTGGCGGATATTCCCCACCATACACTTAAGTGTTGTTATATTTCTCTGGATCATTGATATTTATTTGGGTTATTGATGGTGCCAGTAGTTAGATAGCACGGAGGAAGTTGATGAACTTCAAAACAGTTGGTGGAGACCTGTTGATACTACACCTGCATTATCCCTTTAGCCATCCGGTTTCGATATTTTGGTAGTTTTATATTAAAGACATGTATTCTTACCAAGATTCGGAGACGCATCAAATGTTATAACGTCCCCCTAGTGCAGAAATAAGTGCTTCTAAATTCAATAGCACTTTATCAGTAATTGCACCGAGGTGACGGTAAGGTATTTTTATAAATAAAAGTTGGTTTGCATGATCTTTTATATAGGATGTTACTTTCCAGTGATTAACAATATATTCCATTTTATATAAAAAAAATATTTTCCAAGTCATAGAAAACATAAAAAAAATATTTTTAATTGGTGAACTCAATTATTGAAAGAAGTGAAATGTAAATGATTTCAGAGGCAAAACTACCGTTACAGTTTAGATTAAAAAAATAAAAGCATCTTTTCAGGAACCCAGAAGTTTCGTTTAATTAACAGTTGCAACATGTTGTAAAAATTATTACTTTCTGTTGTTGGAGCACTTTTTTTTCATGCGATTATTTCATTTTTACTGATTAAAATATGTTGGTATCATACTTACGGCATTAAATAGGATAAAACAAATGTATATGAGTATATTGATATTGTAAGTCTTTGTTGTGAAAACACTCTTATACAAAGAGTGCATTTTCGAAGAATATTTTTTCTTTTAAACACATCCAATTAGTTAGTGTACAACATACAGCCAACAACGCAGTGAAATAGTTGGCAATTTATTTTCAGACAACAGCTTTTTAAAATAAACAAGTGAATATTACTGAATGACAATATTCGTGAAACCGCATATTAAGGCATCCAAGACCAGACAAAATCAGTTATATTCATACATTTCAGACATGCTTTTAGATTATTAACATAAATGTATATGTTTTATATATGTATAATTATTTAAATTTGTTATCATATACTTAACCTTTTCAGCTGACATTATATGCGTAACACTGGATCACCTGTGCTAAATTTAGTCTATTATTTAAGGTGATTAATAGGCCCTTTGGGGCCGTGTGTTGATTAAGTTTATTTAAAAAAAAATATGTTCTTTCTGTATGTTTAATACATGTCACTATAATAAATAATTTATCTATCTATATATTAATGTCAAATGAATACAGAATACAATCTTTTACAATGGTATAATACTACGTCATCTCACAGCTGCAAAATGCTCCCAATCGGATTTTTTTTATCCCGTCGAGTCGGAGGTAAAGTATGTTTCTATTCTAAGAAATCGTTTGAATGTCAAAAAATAATGTAGCACACCAAAGACAGGCTTAAGTTCAACTTGGTATAATTTAAAAAGCTTTTTAAAATGTTACATCCTAATTTAGTCGTGAAAACGGGATAGTTTTTATCTTTCCCTAAATATCCAACTCGGACTCCTCTCATTTTCAGGCTTAAACCAAACAGTAAAACGTGTGGGGTTTTTTAAATATATATCTGGTGCGCTACTTTTTGATATTTTAACGATTTCTATGGAATAAAACATATTTATCTTCGATTCGACAAAAAAAAATGGGAAGCATTTTGTAGGTGCGCACTGACGTATTATCAAATATATTAGATTGTATAATGAAGTTTCGTTTAACAGTTCACTGACTGGATTTCCATGATCCGTCATTCGATTGCAATGTCCATTTTCGAAAATCTGAATCTTATTTTCAATGTGAGATATTCAATGCACACGACTTGATTTTTTTGTTAATTGGACGCCAGAAAAAGAACGAGCTTGAAGCGGGTGGAATCTTATCAAATAATTCACCAAAATGAAAACTTAATGTGATAAAAAATGAAAAAAAAAATATTCAATCAAATTATGAATTATTGTTCTTCTTTTTTGCCACTTACTTGCATGATTGTTTCTGCGGCGTGGTCTAGTAATCTCAAGATTGCTGACCGCGTGGGTTCACACCCTGTCAGGGGGAAGCCGTTGTTTCCTTGAGCAAGAAACGTCATTCATTATTTAGTATACACAACATCATTAATACCGCGTCATCACTTATTTCACGGTAGTGGCATATTTTTATGTGACCAGAGTTAAAATTGGTCAGAATTGACATAATTTATTCATACACCTAAACAACAGAGTTTTTGTGCAAAATATTTTAAATCTCTAGATTTTTACGTAAAACAGAAAAAACATTTTACAAATTTCTGCAAAAAGCAATAATTGTCCATTGAATTTGTGCGTATGTCTGAAACAATCATCATTTTCTAAATGTTCTGGTTCGTTGAAAAAAATAAATGTTACAAAGTAAGGATAATTTAAATATTTAAAATCAAGCAAAAATACATGTAGAAATATAAACTGAAACATGAATAAACTTAATTGTAACACCATTAACGCGATCTAAATGATGACATATTGTTTTCAAAATGGCCGACATATGGACTACGTTTGGTCCATTAAAATTGACTTTGACTGAATATATTGTTGTTTCCTTGTGCCATATAGCAGAAAATACCTTTATGTTATAGCTTTTCACAATTTTTGTATCATAAATTTCATTTGATGTTTTCTTTTTGGGTTCAAAGCGTTAAGTACCGTGAACTATTTGGATCAAAACTGCAGCCAGTAGAGTGTTAACAAGCTTTTTCTATTTTTAGCTCCTGTGACCTAGTTTTTGACCGGCAATGACCCATCTTCGATCTCGATCTGTATTTTATTGAGACAAACATTCTGACAATGATTCAATCAAAACTGACTGCTAGACTGTTAACAACCCAATTGTTGACGACGAACGACGCACGACGACGGAAGCCGGACATAGCCCCATCACTATACCGCACCTTGACCACTTTGTGGTCAGGTGACCTAAATATATTCTAAATTGTAGAGGAAGAAGTGAAATGTAAATGATTTCAGAAACAAAACTACCTTTACAGTTTAGATAAAAAAATAAAAGCATCTTTTCAGGAACCGTGAAAATTCGTTAAATTTACAGTTGCAAAAAGTTGCAAAAAGTATTACTTTCTGTTTTTGGAGCACTGTTTTTTCATGCGATTATTTCATTTTTACTGATTAAAATATGTTGGTATCATACTTACGGCATTAAATAGGATAAAACAAATGTATATGAGTATATTGATATTATAAGTCTTTGTTTTGAAAACACTCCTATACAAAGAGTGCAGTTTCAAAGTATATTTCTTCTTTTGAACACATCCAATTAGTTAGTGCACAACATACAGCCAGCAACGCAGTGAAATAGTTGGCAATTTATTTTCAGACAACAGCTTTTTAAAATAAACAAGTGAATATTACTGAATGACTATATTCGTAAAACCGCAAGTTAAGGCATCCAAGACCAGACAAAATCAGTTATATTCATAAATTTCAGACATTCGTTTAAATTATTAACAAACATGTATATGTTATATATATATAATTATTTAAATTTGTCATCATATAGTTAATGTGTTCAATGGATATTATATGCCGAAACACTTGATCACCCGCGCTAAATTTAGTCTATTATTTAAGGTGACTTATAGGCCCTTTGGGGCCGTGTGTTGATTAAGTTTATTTTTAAAATATGTTCTTATGTTTAACACATGCCACTATTATAAACAATTTTTAGATCTATATATTAATGTCAAATGAATACAATGGTATAATACTACGTCATCGCGCAGCTGCAAAATGCTCTTAATCGGAATTCTTTTTTATCCCGTCGAGTCGGAGGAAAAGTATGTTTCTAGTCTAAGAAATCGTTTGAATATCAAAAAATAATGTAGCACACCAAAGACAGGCTTTAGTTATGCTTGGTATAATTTAAAAAGCTTTTTAAAATTTTACATCCTAATTTAGTCGTGAAAACGGGATACTTTTTATCTCTCCCTATAAATATCCAACTCGGACTCCTCCCATTTTCAGGCCTAAACCGGACTGTAAAACGTGTGGGTTTTTTTAAATATATATCTGGTGCGCTACTTTTTGATATTTTAACGATTTCTATGAAATAAAACATATTTATCTTCGATTCGACAAAAAAAAATGGGAAGCATTTTGTAGGTGCGCAATGACGTATTATCCTATATATTAGATTGTATTATGTAGTTTCGTTTAACAGTTCACTGACTGGATTTCCATGATCCGTCATTCGATTGCAATGTCCATTTTCGAAAATCCGAATGTTATTTTCAATGTGAGATATTCAATGCACACGACTTGATTTTTTGTTAATTGGACGCCAGAAAAAGAACGAGCTTGAAGCGGGTGGAATCTTATCAAATAATTCACCAAAATGAAAACTTAATGTGATAAAAAATGAAAAAAAAAATATTCAATCAAATTATGAATTATTGTTCTTCTTTTTTGCCACTTACTTGCATGATTGTTTCTGCGGCGTGGTCTAGTAATCTCAAGATTGCTGACCGCGTGGGTTCACACCCTGTCAGGGGGAAGCCGTTGTTTCCTTGAGCAAGAAACGTCATTCATTATTTAGTATACACAACATCATTAATACCGCGTCATCACTTATTTCACGGTAGTGGCATATTTTTATGTGACCAGTGTTAAAATTGGTCAGAATTGACATAATTTATTCATACACCTAAACAACAGAGTTTTTGTGCAAAATATTTTAAATCTCTAGATTTTTACGTAAAACAGAAAAACATTTTACAAATTTCTGCAAAAAGCAACAATAGTCCATTAAATTTGTGCGTATGTCTGAAACAATCATCATTTTCTAAATGTTCTGGTTCGTTGAAAAAAAATTGTGTTACAAAGTAAGGATAATTTTAATATTTAAAATCAAGCAAAAATACATGTAGAAATATAAACTGAAACATGAATAAACTTAATTGTAACACCATTAACGCGATCTAAATGATGACATACTGTTTTCAAAATGGCCGACATATGGTCTACTTTTGGTCCATAAATATTGACTTTGACTAAATATACTGTTGTTTCCTTGTGCCATATAGTAGAAAATACCTTTATGTTATAGCTTATGACAATTTTTGTACCATAAATTTCATTTGATGTTTTTTTTTGGGTTCAAAGCGTTAAGTACCGTGAACTAAAAGGAGTACAGTATACTGGTTGTTTCCAGAAACGGATCCGATAGTGTTTCAATAAGCCTATAGATTCCAACACAATCGAACTAAAAACTAAAATGGAAGACCCTTGTAATTTCACAAATAAATGATAAATTAATTAATTTTCACATGACAGCTAGTATACGGGTCAATGATAAAACATGAGCAAATTTCAGCTGTCAAATAACAAAATTTAATATCATAATTATGATGCCATATTTCGTCATCACTTATTTCACGGTAGTGGCATATTTTCATGTGACCAGTGTTAAAATTGGTCAGAATTGTTCAATTTTCAGTTCTTCGACCCGTTTACATAAAACTTTACATTTACCTTTATCATAACATTTATTATAATAATATCAATTGGTTTTCAAAATGTTTACTGAATAACAACCAAAGAAATAACCATATTATAAATCATGTTTTGATTTGTTTGTTTGAAAAGTTAACGATCAAATTTTAAAGAAAAACAATATTTGAAATTAATTTACAGTTGAAAAATAGCAAATAATTATTACATTATTACAAATATACAAATACATGTAAAACAAAAAAAGTCTTTTATGACACAACTTATGATATTAATCAAGCGGATTTTTGAACACAATAACAGAAATGTACACCAAAAGCTTTGAACTATAAAAAAAACAACACAACCCGGAATTTGAAACACAATCACAAGGTATTAAACCAGTGGATATGGGAACGCAATAAAAAACATATACACCAATGCCCTTAAAAGAAAAAATCGCGGAACAAATTATCAAATTGCATAAAGATTAATTACAAAGTGATACAAATTGACAAATAAACATTTGCAAAAAAATCTGGAATATTAACATTGTAAGAGAAAACAGCGATTCCATAAAAGTATATAAACATTTTTATATTTGTCGGGTGTCTGATGAAAAAATCGTAAATATTTTCTGTCTGATATTTATGTAATATCATATGCAACTGAAATATAAAGACTTAAAATATGAGCACATATGTTTGGACGTTATAAAAAAACAATATTAAAATGATAATCATTTATAATATCAGCTATAATGTTTGAAAGACATTCTAATTTCTTGAGACAGGTATTTGAAGTTAAGACGTAATAATGTGAACAACATTGATAAATAAATATGTGTATTACGCATGTTGAACTTAATACATCATGTATGAATTTTACATTGACAATTGTCTCATTCCTTTATCTATATGACACCCTTTGACATAAAATTAAATATTTACAGCTAGCATGCCTTGCCTAAATCACCTGTGTCACACAGAATGAAAGAATAAAATGAAAATCATAAAAGTCAAATATTTACATATATACATTATTTGCATTATAACAAATAATTTGTAACCAACATTGAGTATTTAAATCATATGTCAATGCCACCCCACACCTAATAAACCAAACATTTCCATCATTTTTAAGCCATGGCTTGATAAGAACGGTAAAATTTTTCTGAACAATAACCTTTTTCTTTACCAAACCGTTATGTTACGTTACTTTGGTTTTTCTTCCTCTATAAAATAAGTTCATGCATATATGAATTTTCTATCAAGTCGTTCTATTTCCTTAAAGTTCTTTAAGCCAGGTACGTGCGCACGGTACCTTTAATATATTTACCGCACGTGACCACCGTGCAATATCGTACAGTAGGTGCACAGGTCTCACAACTGACAAGGTGTCCACATGGTAAGAAAACTATACAAACGTCATTAACATGACACTTTGTACATAAAGATTGTTGTTTTAACATATCATTTTCCTCCTTTAGCCTTTTCTGCTCCCTAAGATGTGCATCACCTGTAGGGAAAATAAAATGTGATTGATATTTTTATATTCGAGAATAAAAACGTCAATAATTTTTTGCCTTTTATATTCATATCTTTAAAATTATAATTTTATAATTATATAAAGTATATCGCTATGGTGTTTTCATTAAATACGTTTAAAAGTAATTAGCTATGGACCTTTGTTAAGACCTTTATTACGATACACCCCATACACAGAAATATAGAAGAAACAATGTTGCTCAAGTTAACGTAAATGGATTAAATTTAAATGTAAATGTATTAAATTTTTTGAAATTATTGTAGCAAATTTTAACAGAAAAGGCAAAAAAAGAATTATAGCAATTGTTGCAATAAAAATATATGCACAGATGAGAAACGTTTTGCGACCAAGTTGAACTTGAAAAAAAAATGAATGATTATAACTAAAACAAAACCAAAAGACCACATGTTTCAACACTTTTAAAAATAAATATATGTTATATTCTATTCTAAACAACATTGCTAGGTAAACATTGCTAGATAATTGTTTGTAAATAGATTTATTAGCAATTAGACTTTGACAATGATTTTGTTGGGGGGGGGTAAAAATCAAACTTATTTTCTTGTTATTGTAGTGTAAAAATGCAAAACACAGATGAATTAAGTAATTTGTTACTTAAGATCATTAGATGGATAATTTATATTTTAAAATAAAAATTTCTTGCGGCTTGCGGGACTTGTCGTCTGCTTTGAAATTTCACGTTTACTTCCGCCTGAAGACATAGTTGACACGTTCTGTTGTCTGCCTTGGCTTTCATCCCCATTTACATTCCCAGAACACGTTTTGTCGTCATCATTATGACGTGTCGCAGTTTCCTGTTGGTTCTCAGACGAACCATTATTAAGCAGTCTCTTGTTACCCCTGGCAACAGCACCACTAACATTTTCTAAAGGGGTGTTTTGAGGAGTTGTGCTTTCGTGTCTATTTCCAAAACCTTGTATTTCCTGTGTTGTTGTGGTAAATGTTTCATTGTTACTTTGGCGTGATTCTGCGTTTGCAGGTGCGAGAGCTTCTGCGTTTGCAGATGCGCGTGCTTCTACGTTTGCATGTGCGCGTGCTTCAGTGTTTGCAGGTGCGCGTAATGCCGCATTTCTCAGGTGCAGTATTTTCTTGAGATTCAGAGTCTTCGATTTCAAAGATTTTCTCCATTACGTTAGTAGCTGTTAAAATTCCATGTCCTAATAAAGATAGAAAAAAATGAAACCTTTTATTTTGTTAAAAATTTTCAATCGTTCAATTTTTTTGACATACATGAGAAATAAGCACAACTTGGGGCAATTCCTTAAAGACAAAAAATTGAATTGATGTTAATCAGCGACTGAAGTGGATAATGTTATTATAAAAAAATATAAATAATTATTTTCAATAGAAAACAACAAAGCTTCGATCTAGAAATTAGAAATAAGTATAATATAATAATTTTGATGTTAGTATTTCTATAAAATCATACTAACGAATTGTTTCAAAACGTATTCAGTTCGGATGCATATATAAAAAGACTACCAACTACAGCTATCACACTCAATAATGTTTTTTTTTCCCAGAAGTTCAAATCGATTGAAAAGAACTCTCACATTGTATTTCAATCAATTATGGCGTCCATATTTTAACCTAGCAAGCGTTATAAGTTGTGTTTCATTTGGGAAAGCACGCATCTCAGATTCTTGGTGACTATTAACAAACATTGCTTGAGAAAAGTTTACACTTTAATCACAGTTTGTTTTAAATTCATTAAAGTCTAAAAGGCAACAAAAAGAGAAAAAACAATCTAGACAATTTTTATGCAAACTGTTGAAGACAGGACCATTCTGATAGCTCTTCTAATGACGTCAGGATGATAACCCATCTCTAAGACGCTTTGTGCAGCGTTTGTGTGCATCAGTCTATCTATGTCTGCAGACGCATTTCCGGAACCTCTGCCTGCTTATATGCAAAGTTTCGTTACGTTAATTTATAGTATATGTAAGGAAGTTATGAAGGTAGATCTATTTAAAACTAAACAAAATATATTCAAACAAGGCTCAGTTTTGAATCTCGGAAAAAAGATATTGTCATATTTATTTTAATCCAAAGCATATTAAGTTGAATTTCTAGTTCTAATAACCACAAAAATTTCAATTTATCGATAAGCATTTGAAGTTATGTCCAATTCTTTTTAATTCTTGTATACGAGTATTTATACTGTATGCTTTCAAAGCGTTATTATTTAAAGAAAAAAATACCTATGCCTTCAGTTCCTTGTGTTGAAATTGTTTCATTTTCGGTTTGCTTAAAAATACAGAAATATATTGATGAAAATATCTAAATATTGTTTTATCTATTTTAGGTGCATTTTTTCAAAGAACATTGCATAGGTTGGACACTCGTGCCTGATACTTATCTGAATCGGCTTAACGTAATTCTAAAGAGAAATATTACAAGAACGTAATTTGGTGTGTTGACGTCATAAATAACGTCATAGCTATGACGTCGTATTACATAATAATGTTTCAATCTCAACATCTCAAACATAATACTACGTATATTTACACTATCAAAAGACTTAAATATAATATTATGTTCGATACCGACGTAGATCTGATCGATTATTAAAAAAAAAAACCTTGCATGTTTTCAATTAAAAATCACATAATTGTATTCATACATCTTGATAATATTTTCATGTATTTTTAGATGGTATGAAAAGTATTAAAAATATAAATTAAACATATACGTTTTGTGAATACTGAACAGCCATCTGCACGATATTCACGAACTCTCTTCCTCTAATCTGCCGTACGTATGAACATTCATTTGACCATCTACTATGTTCTATCCATGGATCATCTTCCTCCGACCAATGACGTAATCCTGTAGAAATTATCAATCAGCATTATATTTAAGGCAATGTAAGAATGCCTTGTTTACTAACCCTATTGAATGTAATTCTAGGCAATATTGACCCTAAAACGTTTTTGCCGGTAAATATTTTGGCACGTAGAAGAACTTTTTCCGCTGTGAAGTCATGATTTGAAAAGCGGCTCCATTAAGTCCAAACTCTATTAATTCTACTTTGATTTGTTTCACTAATTTAAATTCTCAACGAAGCACATAGGTTGAAATTACATAAAATTGAAGGCATACAAACAAATACTGTTATGCTTTCACAAATTATTAGACAGGTCAAATAGTGTTTCCACTTAATAAACACAAAGTATACAACCAGTAAATTCAGAAACGAGTTCCTTCCCTTGTATGAATATATAGATTGCTTTACTCTCATTGATGTTGATGTATTCCATTACAAATAAAGCTGCTGAATGTCGATGTGCAATATATATATCTAAATATTACATCACAATCATGACGTTGCTAGTTTTCAACGTATCATTTTCATAACCATTAATCTTTGACCTTATAATATTTGTCCACTAAGAAGACCTACATTCGAAAATTTAAAAGCGGCTTTTCCAACAAAAGCATACTTTTTATTTTATGTTTTGTTCTCAATCAACTGTTGCTTGTCTTTTAAAACCAAAAACTGGCCTAGTCTTTGTTATAGAAATGATGTATAAATGATTCAATAAACGCTGTTGAAAACAGTTAATTGGATATAGATAAACATAATGTAATCCAACACTAGCTGCGATCACAATGAAAACAAGAGCCCGGTTTGAGCCGGGTGATGCTCCCCGAATAGGTTTTGGACACAGGAAAGTACACCCTTTGTAGTCGTGGAAAAAGTTCAAAGTGCAAAAATCCAAAATTAGGCAAGGAAGAGTTACTGTTCTTTGCACTGCACTTCTAATCAAAGTCATCTATCAACCTACAAAGTTTCTTGTTGATATCTCTTATGGTTTCTGAGTTATGTCCCGGACAACTTCAAAAAGTAAAAATAAACAAAGGGCAATAACTCCAGAATTAGGCAATGCAGAGTTATGATTCTTGTGCACTGCATATCTACCCATTGAGATATATCTACCTACAAAGTTTCATGTTGATATCTCTTATAGTTTTACAGCTATGTCCTGGACAAGATTTTTCTAAAAGGGGAGATAATTAAAAAATGAGGCTTAACAGAGTTATGGTTCTTTTGCACTGCACTTCTACTCAATGAGATCTATCTACCTACAATGTTTCATTTTGATATCTCTTATAGTTTTAGAGTTATGTTCCGGACAAAGTTCAAAGTGTTAAAATTAACAAAGGGCAATAACTCCAAAATTAGGACAAAAAGAGTTATTGTTCTTATGCACTGCACATCTACCCATTGAGATCTATTCACCTACAAAGTTTCATGTTGATATCTCTTATAGTTTTAGAGTTATGTCCCGGACAAGATTTTTCTATCAGGGGAGATAATTCAAAAATGAGGCTTAACAGAGTTATGGTTCTTTTGCACTGCACTTCTACTCAATGAGATCTATCTACCTACAATGTTTCATTTTGATATCTCTTATAGTTTTAGAGTTATGTTCCCGACAAAGTTCAATGTGTTAAATTTAATAAAGGGCAATAACTCCAAAATTGGGACAAAAAGAGTTATTGTTCTTATGCACTGCACATCTACTCATTGAGATCTATTCACCTACAAAGTTTCATGTTGATATCTCTTATAGTTTTAGAGTTATGTCCCGGACAAGATTTTTCTATCAGGGGAGATAATTCAAAAACCGGGCAAAATAGAGTTATGGTTCTTTGACACTGCACTCCCCCTCAATGCCCTCTACCACTGTATGAAGTTTTAAAAAATTATCTCCAAGGGTTTTCAAGTTATACTCCGGACAAGATAACGGACGGACAGACGGACGGACGGACTGACGGACAAGGCGCCGACTATATGCTCCCCCGAAATTTTTCGGGGAGCATAAAAATCAAGTTGAGCTCAGTTGATAAATTTTGTATCTGGATGCATATTATACACAATCAAAACAAAATGAAAACTTATTTGAAGGGATATTAATTCTAACTTACCCACTCCACATTGGAAACATCGGACACAATCCCCAAAACCGGCGTAGAAGAAGCCGGCCTGTGCCAGGCGGTCTGGTCGTATGACGATGTCCCCACAATCGCTGTAGCTCGACAGCCGTGCTGATTGGCTAATATAATTGGGGTGTTTTGGGGTCACTGACGAAGATACGCTTCCTATAAAACATGAAACACAGTGATAGAAACAAACAAAAAAGATACAGGTAAAGCAATGGTGTAAAAAGCGAAAAATCCATTTCGATTTAAGTTAAACTTTATAAATACATAATTATATGTGAGTAAATGTAACAAAAAGGTGATATTTTACATATATGGCATTTGGTTATGACAGTAGTTTCAATGTTAGTACAATATGGAAAGATATAATTTGACACTACCGTGCTAAAAAAAACTAAACAGGGCTAGTGAGTAAAATTAAAATATTAGTTGTTCTGTTGTTTTTATTGTTGTTTTTGATGGGTTTTTTTCCCAAATGTAAAATGTAAAGATCAACCTTATGGAACAAATTATTAATGTTAGATCGGTAAAGAAAACTATTTAAGTCTAGGACCTTCAGTAGTTACTTTAAAAATGATTATTATATAAGAAAATAAACATTTTTTGGTCTATGATATTAGATATAATTAAATCATGGTAATTTAATTGTTTTTTGTTTATTTGTCTGTTGTTATTTAATTGGGTCCTCGATATTTTTGGATTAAAAGCATTGCTTAACAAAATGAATGTGACTAAAAAATCACTACCTGTAGAATTATTTGAAGACTGGTTCTCAATAGTAGTTTGCGGAAACATCAACAGGAAGCAGTGAAACAGACTGGTTCCCTCCTCTTGATGAATGCCACATTGCTTGCAAAAGCATGAATGTTCAGAGTTTTGATTCGTTTCAATTCGTGAACCAGTCTCATCTGCAACGAACACATTCACCTTCCGTTAATTCATTACGAAAATTAGTGTTAGACTGGTCTCTTTTTATTGTTGACAGGTTTGAGTGAGATTCTGCTGAAGAATATTCATTACTTTGTCTTACTGAACATTTACTTCTGAATTACGAATGAGGAAGTGCAGTTTGGATTTAATTCTCTATGTACTTCGATAGGATTTTCGAATTCTGTCCAATTTCTTCTACGTCGCGCGCAACAATAGCAGACGACTTCATCGCCTTCGTATTGCGTAATAAAATCCTGCACCAGCCAATCTGGTAATATAAGGTTTGTTCCCCTTTTGGGGAAAATCGAAAAGGGTGCCAAAACCTGAACCATTTCTAATTTCATAGTATGTCTGTTGGCGGAACTCGTTGTCCGTCTGCAATTTTTTGTTAATAACTGGGTCATCATGGTTTAAAACTTATTTGTGTTTGACGAAGTGTTGTGGTTGTTGCTCAGATGAAGTCTTCTGCCGATTGTGTCTGCTGTCAGTGTCGCCAAGGGTGCTGGATAGCTTCTGTGCACAGTGAATGCTGTAAAATGTCGCGTTGCTGCTCAGTTTTGGCATTTGTGCTAGTGTCCTGCTGCCCCAGATCGTTGCTGCTCTGGAAGCCGTTCTCTCCATTTCGGTGTCGTCGTTCTCATATTGGGGCTTGCTAGCGTGGTTTTGTTGCGCAATAAAGTTGGGAATGATTCCCTTGAAGTCTGTTGATTTGAATGTCGTCTTGCAAAGAGGACGTTGCATAAGTGTATTTTGATATCAGTTATATATACCACCCTAAATTTCGCCGAGAAGTATCGGAAACCTGCTCGTTTCAAGGTTTCCTTTTATATATTCATGAAAAAATGTTCATGTTCTTTTGATTGAAATCTAAGACTTAACGTCTGTATCGTTTAAATTTTATATTGGCACGGAATGTAATACGCTGGTATATAATCCGTTTTATTCGATAAATATATATTGCCACCATTAGCAACATAAGCCAATATCTCCACAAACCTTTCACTATTCTTGCCCTTCTGTACGTTTCGTACGGACATGTAGATAAACACGTGTCCAGCTGTACCGGCCTGTATGTACCTTAATAAGTACATTTAGATCACGTTCAAATTTAAAAACTAAAACAAATTTGTCATCTGAGCCTGAGAAACTTATACGACTTTGTGACGAAAGATACTTTCCTAAAAAAAGAAAAAGACAAATTCTATAAGTTTGAATATACACAAGGCCTACTTTGACTCTTATTCTAACTGTCTGCTCAGCCTCAAACTTCTTGAATACTAGTACTGAAATTTCGTTTATTTTTATCTCAAAAAATCTAAATGTGAAATCTAAGTAAAGAGCTTTTAAAAAGACCCAAATCTAACATCTATTTAAATACCTATATCTTAATCTAGGTCGTCTATAGGCTATTTACCTCTAGCTTCGCGTTGCATACCCGGATAGCCAAACCTACCATCAAATGGCGGATATTACTGACAATTTTCAGGTTTGGCCACGGCACATGTCTTGCTAACCATTCCCCATCAAAGAATTCAGTAAACGAATGTCGACAACCATCTGTTCAAACCTTAGAAGCAAATTAAATAATTGCAAATAAACCCTTTCTTATAATTTGGGAAAGGCGCCCTTTGGGTATTAAATTTTTAAAAATTTTGCCTTTTACCCCAAAAAAATTCACAACCATTTAAATTGGTTTGGTGATTGGCAAAAATGGGTGGATGCCCTTGGGCAGGGCCGTAAGTGAAAAATTTTCAAAAAGAACTGCCTCAGTAATTTTTTCTGTTTTAGTTTCCATTTGTTGTTAGGGGGTTTTAAAGATTTTGGGTTTCGAAACATACCCTTATAGTAATGTAAGGTAAGCCAGACCTCAATATTTTTAGGGAGTTCGGAGAGAGTTATTTAAAAGTGCAAAACTTAAAATAAATTATATTGGAAAAGTATAAAGAGTATGCCATTGTATTTCTTTACTTTTTCTCGACAAGAGTATGAATTTATTTATTTATTGGTATGTTCATATCCGATCTACTTTTTCCTTGTGTGGACAAATGGCGTGGACGTTCCGGTAAATAAGTAATTGAGATCTAACGTAAAAAGTTCTTATTACCGTACAGTACTGTATGGAAAATAAAGTAAATATAGATCTACATTAGTCTGTATATTTGTGTGGTCTGATATATGGTATAGAGCCAGGCTAGTCTGTATACATGTGTGGGTTGATATATGGTATATACTCAGGCTAGTCTGTATATTTGTGTGGTCTGATAGATCTATATGGTATATACTCAGGTTAGTCTGTATATTTGTGTGGTCTGATATATGGTATAGAGTCAGGCTACACTCTGTAGTGTTTCCTGCTTTATTTAGAGAAATCTAAACATTTGAATGTAAAAGATAGAGATTCTAAAAGTTCTTTACCTGAAAAATGTCAGTTAATTCCGGTCATTTTTACGGTAGATTTGGCGGTCAATTTCAAATACACGAGGCTGGTGCGAAGCGCGGCCTGTTGGTTTGCCAAACCAGGGTGAAAATATTTTCATAGTTGAGATCTAAACATAGCTTTGTGAACGCATTCCGTCCTAATAAAAGTGATGACGTTTTATATAAATGTCTGACTCATCAAAATTAATATTGGGATTTCCGCGTTTTTTTTACGCAGTTTACTAAAAATGAAGCACTGGTTAGTCTGTTGTGTTTGAAAACGGTCCCGCAACACTGAAGGAAGTGGGCATTGCAGGGAAATGAACCGTGCCGTCTGTATATATATGTCACGTATTTCATAAATAGCATGATTTCCGAAATAGTTTGTCTTGTAGAGAACGGTCTATTAGTAAACAGAGCGACAATGCAAAGCAAAATACACTTGTTCTAGCACAGACATTATACTTATTAATTTCAACCGATCGAAAGACCTGTATGAGCAAACGTCGTAGCTCGATCTCCTAGACGTGACGTTACGCACGGTGCTGAGGGTCGTTAGTAGAATCTACTACTTCTCAATTATTCAAAAATCATGTAGAAATTTTCTATACGAATGATGTTTGTTTAAAACGAAATATTAATTTGTTTTATGTAGATTTCTATAAATTATAAAGCTTTGCTATTTTGTTTTCGGGGGGGGGTCATATAAGCGGTCTTATGGCGATTTTCCAGCTTTACTGTTAGTTACTGTGGAAGAAGACCCCAGGTGCACCTCCGTGTCTTATAAGAGGAACGAACGGGCACCTGAGTAGAACGGGCCCGACGTTCGTAAGCTAGAATTACTGGTTTGCAATGTAGTAGGCCTACAACCTCTATCATTTATTGATAAATCATAACCCCTGGTGTAAATATTTACCCGATTCATGAAGTCACTTGATTATATCATTCATATTCAAAGTCACTTGATATATATTTTTACCGGTTGTTTTTATCTAGTAAGTGATACGGGCCTCAATGTTGGCACATGTTTTTACAGTTATATAAAAGAACGCCTTGATATCCAAGCTTACAAATTTTCATGAGTTAAATGTGACCAACAGGTTTTTATGTCCACTTAAAGACAATGTCTGTCCAAATCCTGTTATGTCCGTTTTAAAAGCAGATACATGTATAATCTGATTTGGGTTTTACTCTAGTCAATAAAATTGTTACCCCTTCTCTTCACCCGGGAAAATAGCGGCGACCCATACTTTCGTTTATCCTAATCCCCCCCCCCTTCACCTCCACCGCCCTCTCGCCCCGACCGGTATAGGAATACCCACTTTTATTGTTAAGTGATAAGGCACCAAATAAAACCCCGATGCATTGACCCATCCGTCCGAGTTCAGACGGAAGGTCAAACATGACATTTTTTTCTTACAACCTGCAGCACTCCATTGGGGCTGACCAGTGCATGAAAACAACATAAACGCATATACAAATGTATTACAAAACAATCTGAACAAATCATTTTTCTTTGCAAAGGCATTTAACAGTGAGATGAACCTGTAGTCGTTTGCATATGGGATTGCAAAAAGGAACGTTGCAAAACTTCGTTAATAAGTAAAAAAAGTATTTACCTAGCTTGAATGTTCCCTAAGTGCAAATGGATATATATATACATGTATACAAAAATGGGATACCAGCGGTCACGGTAGAGGTCAGGTGTACTGTACAGTGTTATTGTTTGGCCATATTGACCTGATTTTAAATTATCTGAATATTCAATGACCTGTTGTCGGTGATTATCGGATTCCGAACTGAACCGTACGGGATTTTAAATTGTATCATAGTTTGGGTACCTTTCTGTTGAAAAAGTGTCAGAGTTAAATCGTATACATATACATGCACAGTGCGGTAACTGGAGTGCGGGTATCAGTTACCCGCACTCCAGATAATGCCCGTGGATTGGTTCATTTTTGCCGGGGTTTACATATTGTGACGGCAGAGAAAGGGAAAGGGGCAGAACTATCATATTCAAATGCTCGTTCATTGGTTAATTTTTTCTGGGGTTTCATATTATGACAACAGGGAACGTGCTGTCATGTTTGGCTATGATACAAAAGAGAAAGAACACCAAAACACTCGGCAATCTGATTTATACTCGGGGGCTACGCCCCCTCGTACAAATCAGATAGCCTCGTGTTTCGGTGCTCTTTCTATTACGTAGAGCACCACGGTTTTAATTACCAGCATAACACTTGACCATACTTTCGAAATATTTGTAATTGATTAAAATCTATGAAATGCAAAATATTGTATTTATCAAAATCACAAAAATAAAAAGTAATCGACTTATTTAATAAAGGAACTCCTCTGAAGTCTAAAAGCTTAAGAACATAAAATTTGATTTTCTTGCATTGGTCAGCTGGAACGCAAAAAAACAACAACAGGAAGATGTGCTAAATATAGTTAATAAATATATTCAGAAATTGAAAATCATATATTTTTTTCAATTCATAGCCGTTGGGTCATTTTCATAATTAGAAAAATCAATAAGGAAAACGGAGTGAGCAAATGATCCGAAAATTTGCACACAATTTATTTGTCTAGATCTTCATTAAATGGGATAATATTCTCAAAAAAATGTTTTCCAATTAAACCTCAGTGGATTTAAAGAAAAGAAAAAAAGAGTTTAAACGCTAAAAAAAGAAAGATGTGCTAAATAAAGTTATTAAATATACTCCGAAATTGAAAATCGTATTTTTGTGCAATTCATATATAGCCGTTGGGTCATTTTCATGCACAATTAGAAAAAATCATTAAGGGAAAACGGAGTGAGCATCTGAAAATGTGCACACAATTTATTTGTCTAGATCTCCATCAAATGGAATAATAATCTCGAAAAGTTATTTCCAGTTAAACATCAGTATATGGATCATATTATTTAAATGGAAAAAAAACAGTTTATGGAATCTACTAAAAAAAGTTTGTCGAAGATGCAAACTTACAGCTCTTTTGTCACAATTCCGTCGCATTTACTACTAGGCCATCCATCACTAAGTACCGAGAACTATTGTGTTATTAAAACACTATTTGCGAAAATCGTAATAAGTAAAGGAAACTAACGAAAAACTTTTCGAACGGTAAAAATTCTGATGTCAATATTGCCAAACAATATATATTTTATATACCTATCAGAATAAAATAGTTATACTTTGAAATAATAAGACACGCTCTGTAACACCGCAAAACGTCCGTACCGCAAAACGTACGTATATCACCTTGTTAGTGCTTTCGTTTCTTCTCCATTCTTAAAGTATTTTATACAGAATATGTATAACAATAAGGTCTCGATCAAGTTCATTTATAAGTTAAAACGACTGAATATGTCAAGAGTAATTTGCCTTTGAATAATAAAAAAACAACATATTTTAAAGTCAAATTATTGACTGCCATTTCTTTCTTATCAATGATCAGATGTCATTCATACATTTATGACAGGACGGACATCTTGAATAGTTCAACTATAATATTGACCTTGAAATGACCTTGACCTCAAGGTCACTATTGAATTTCGCTTAAATTACCATATCTTTGTCATTTACAGATACATGGATATTGATGACCATTTCAGACGTAGAATTGAATACTGATATCAGTTACCCAGATTCTGACCAAGTACATGAAATGTACTTGCTTTTTATTTGTAATATTTAATGCTATCTACCCTTGTCATGTTGAGCCCTTATAGACAGGTGAGCGATATAAGGCAACCATGACCTTTTTGCTTTGTTCAAATATAAAATTACATTGTTCAATTATAGAATTACATTATGGCATTCAAACAAAACGCTTACATTACGATATTTTAAAATATGCTTTAGTTTTTATCAATAGAACACATTGAACTTCTTTTTCATCATTTCCTATGCGGAAGAATGTTTGTTATAATATACTCTATTACACATTATCTATGTAACTTATAGGCGAAATGTTTTGTTCTTTAGGCGATAAATAATACGGTTTTAGTAAAGGGATGGACTTTCCGACTAATCTATAGATTAAATCATTTTTCAAAGTTATATTTTATGACAATTTCAAACTTGCATTTACTAGATTTGTAGTTCAAAATATTTGAGCTGCGTCAAGCAGAAATAAGCACTATCGTCATTTTTTTCCACATATTGATGATGTTCAAAAATTACAATCTCATCTTTGAGAAAATATTTTAAAAGTTACAGGGTTAGTTACTTACCCGATTCGGGGATACGCGGTTCTGTAGGAAACCATAACGGGACTCAACCCACAGAACCGTATATAACGGTATCTAACCCTTTAACGATTCTATCACGTATCACGCCGAAAACCTTCCTCATCGTAATTAAGCATAACTAGGGAGACCATACCACGTGACAATATGTTAATACAGCAAGTAACAAGAAATATCTTTAAAAAAGATAAACGGCGTTGATGGCAAAGATTTTAATGTATAATAAAGAAAGAAATATAGAGCGGCAAAGCGGACGCAGTTTAGTAATTATATTTTACTTGTTTTATCTGTTGCCAAACCATCACTGCCTTCTTAGCATGGCCTAAGGATTAAGCAACCGAGTAATGGAAACCTCATAACTTCATTCAAGTGTCTGTCCAAAAATGTTGAAGCTGTTGCAACAATTTCGTCTGGTGATAATACGTCAATCAAAGAAGCACTGTCTTACATTAAGATTAAGTCGTACTCTACATTTATTCAATTTCAATGCAATACCTCTAGTAGAATAATAATTCAAGAAGAATAAATATCCTTGAAGTATTCGTGAATATATTTTACTACAGAAATTGTGGACGATATGCGGCGCAAATACACACTCTCGCCGCAAAACGTACCAAGTACGATATGCACCGCAAAACGTCCATGGATATGTGTACGATATGCGACGCAAAACGTCCACACGCGAACGTTTTGCGGTACGGACGTTTTGCGGTGTTACAACGCTCAAAGTAACATTTGGAAAAAAAATCAAGTTTTCAGATAAACATAGAACTATTTAAAGATGCATATGAAAAGTACGCCCGGGAAAAACAATTAAAGCTGCATGCCTCACGATGAGCCAAACTATTTCAAGAAACTCTAATTTGAGAAGAAATGTTCTAAGATTTTAAGAAAACTAAAAAGTATCAAGATTCAAGTAATGATATACATGTTATGCGCTATTTATGTCTGATTTTACAGTGTCCCTTAAAACATTTCTACTGCTTTGTGTCAGACATTAGGATGATTTAATATACTCACAAAATCGACTTATGATTAAAGCTTTTTAGTTTCTTTATCAAAACTGTTTTAAGGGCATAAAGCTATTTATCACATGCCCTTGCCTTTTTGCAACTCCGTAAATATGGTATTGCACGGCCGTGCATTTATTTTGACGTGACATCATGTGCGTCATATAAACATAGCGTTACTTTAATATGTTAGCGTTAAAATGTAAGCCAATCAGTGAAAAATGGTTCTTTTTCACTTCAAACGGACTTTATTTTTGTTTTGTGATAAACAGAAAATCAAATTCGTGTAAGTTCATTATTAAATTTATTGAACTCTTTGAATAAAATAATATAATGCTCGCCTGAGGCTCGCATAATATAATTTTATTTTTACTCGTTCAATGAATTCAATATAAAACATACACTCATTCATCCTGTATATCTAATAAAATATTTCTATAAACTGCATTACAGTTAGTATTAAGGTACATAAAAGTTGTTTAACTTTATTTAATTGATGGTCAGTAATACTTTATCATGTGTTTTTAAATATATATAACATATATGATAATAATCATATGAAATGTGTATAGCTAAGCGAGACAATTCCTCAGTAAATTGCTGAACTTTGGTTTGTGAAGTTGTCCCCCTCATGTAAAGATGAGACTTTAATTAATAAATAAATAAATTAGTAAGATACATTTATGGTCGATTATCAAAATAGTTGTAATACATATACTATCTCAGTTATTTAATAATCATGAATATTGTACGTATACGTAATAAATTGTTTCGGAACAAAATAAATGTTACTATATTTAGTGAGCTTAGCGCGAATTAACTTTTTAAAGCCCATTAAGTCCTAAAAAAAATTAAAACTCAAAACAATTCTATGCCTTAAAACCATTACAATGTATTTAAATGCTTTAAAAATCATGTTTGCTTTTTATTTATTCATTTCTGAGACAGTGTGCCTTCGAATTAAAATGTGCATGAAAATTTCGAAAAATATTGAAAATAAACTAGGGACACTCGGGCAAATTAATGACAAAAATATTAAAATGATCTTATGTACTTAAATAACGCTAAAATAACATTTTGTTTAACGTCCCAGCTTGAATTTCTGTATAAATTCTATATATTTTGGATTTAAGCGTACATATTATATGTTATTTTGGTTTTGGAGTGATATAACGGCTCGGGTGATATTTTATCTTGGCAGGTAATATATCCACATATATCACTCCAAAACCAAAATAATAATTTTATTACCCTTCCCCTGCCGAGTTAAGACGATTTTAATATAAATCATTGCTACTTCAAATGAAACGTCGAAATAAGATTCCCTTTGGGGTACCCCTTCACCAGTCCACAACATGACGTCACATAAATACCAAACTCCACGCAGTGATCTCCCCTTAATTCTTCGGCGTACAATTCTGCCAAGGGAGGTAATCACTGTGAGGAGTTTGCATAAATACATGACGTATTTTGTTTCGAGCCTAACGAATGTAAACAAGAGAGAAGGAGTAGTCTGTTGAGCTTTCACAAGGTCATATTTGTTTTCAATACTGATGAGAATATGTATTATTACTCTATTTTGGTAAATATTTATCATTTGACAGATAAAAAGTGCTTGTAAATCGGAATTTTCATCGCGTAAAATCAAACCGTACGCGCATCGCCACAGCGCATGTTGTTTACAACGTGGGGTACCTAATGTGTATATTACCCGTCTGGCTCGGTAATATCAATTTCTTTCGGGTGAACAATATCCAATCAAAAAGGAGGAAAAAGTCTGGAAGGGTAATAAATCTATATATGTTGAATGAAATTAAGACGCCTACTGAATCACCAAGAAGTTTTAAAACAAGTCATGTGACATGAACAAACCCTGGAATTTAAAATAGCAGATATTTTGGATATTGTGTTTTTGAAACAAGTCATTTGTCAAGTGGTTCATTTGACATGTTCTTTAACGCTTCCACGGTTCACTTTGACAACTATTGTGAAATCTTAACGCTCTAACCTGACCCATGTGGGTCAAGACAGGAAACCACCATTTTATTCTTTATAAGGAGAACAGTTTTGTTCCTGTGACTGTCTAGTGTATTTGTTCTGAGGACATTTACAGAACAATGAAAGTGTTGCCTATGTCTCCCTTTAAAATATTATAATCTTTATCGTATTATAGAATATATACATTGATTAGAAACCCTTTTATACGAGAGAGGAAAAAAATCTGTTCCGGAATGACGTAATATGTTAAATATGTGTAATCAACAAGGTAAATATTAAATGAATTTAGATGTAATACTAAATTTATTGAACGAGTTAGATAAAATCATATTTTGCGTGTTTAATTAAATTTATTGTCGGAATATCCTATTTATCTTAAATCCGAAATTAGAATGCTTTACTGAATTACGCACTTACAGTGTAACGCTTCACCGCAGTGAAAAAAGTTTAGCTGCGAAAATACGGAAAATGAAAATTTTCATTTTATTATCAAATGTATACGTTTATAATAAATAGAAGATATTCAAGTTAGTATGCAATATCTATTTTCATCGAGTGGTATGGAAAAAATTAATTTCATAGTGGGGTTTTTATTCCCACAAATTGAAAATAAATCCTGTTTTTATAGAAAAAGCTTGAATTTTCTGTTTATTATATAAATTTTCTATTTATTGACATTAAAAAATGGAAACACTATCCCTTAAAATTTTAGGTATTGCCTGAAGAGAGTACGGCAAGACAACAGTGAAAATACAGAAAATATGTTTCATCGTTGTGTAAAATACAATTTTACAGTTCAAATACGGAAACTGAATATACTCATTTTCTTTCATCAATATTTCTTTATATTTCATTTGAAAGTATATAATGAATTGATATATTGACAATGGGAATACTAACAAACTCGTAAATACTTTGATAAAGACAAAATAGAAAGAAAACTTTCTTTAAAAATAATATAATGTATGTATGATAATATAGTACACACCTGTCTTGTTATTCTCAAAACATAAATGAAAAGGTACTTAAAACGTATTGTCATGATATATACTGTATTTTTAATTCTGATTAAACTAGTGCGTCTAAATATAAATATAAGTACAAGTAAACAGTTACATGCAGATCGGTTTCCAATATACTAGTAATAGCTATAAATAGATATTGTATCATAGTTTGGAGACCTTTCTGTTGAAAATGTGTCAGGGTTAAATCGTATACATATACATGCACAGTGCGTTAACTGGAGTGCGGGTATTAGTTACCCGCACTCCAGAGCATGCCCATTGATTGGCTCATTTTTGCTGGGGTTTACATATTGTGACGGCAGAGAAAGGGAAAGCGACAGAAATATCATATTCAGATGTTCAGTCATTGGTTCATTTTTGCCGGGGTTTCATATTGTGACAACAGGGAACGTGTTTTTATGTTTGACTATGATACAAAAGAGAAAGAACACCAAAACACTCAGTAATCTGATTAATACTCGGGGATACGCCCCTCGTACAAATCAGATAACCTCGTGTTTCGGTGCTCTTTCTATTACTAATCATTAATTTTAAAGAATGTAGCCCTACGGGTTCGCTAGGCGACGTAAAGAACCGTTACAAATATTTATAACGTATTTATAATACAGCAAACATTTTTTAAGAAAAACATGAGTTCATAAAATGACAGCAGCCGTGTATATACATGTAAAAGTATATTATACGTCACGATTATCCAATGAAAAGCGACGTTACAAACGCACAGTATTATAAAGCATAATTGTATCATAGTTTGGAGACCTTTCAGTTGAAAATGTGTCAGGGTTAAATCGTATACATATACATGCACAGTGCGTTAACTGGAGTGCGGGTATTAGTTACCCGCACTCCAGAGCATGCCCATTGATTGGCTCATTTTTGCTGGGGTTTACATATTGTGACCGCAGAGAAAGGGAAAGCGACAGAAATGTCATATTCAGATGTTCGTTCATTGGTTCATTTTTGCCGGGGTTTCACATTGTGACAACAGGGAACGTGCTTTTATGTTTGACCATGATACAAAAGAGAAAGAACACCAAAACACTCGGCAATCTGATTAATACTCGATGAATGAAGAACGGTCGTCAGAATTTTGTCCGCGGTGGAAACAACTGAACACCGGGGATCGCGGGGAAATTAGGCTTCTCATCGCGGACGAACCCCCGCGTTTGTCCGCGATAACAAAAAATCGTCCGCGGTGGTATCGCGGAAAAAGCAAAACCCGCGGTGAGCGTACTGTAGCCTCGTGTTTCGGTGCTCTTTCTATTACTATAAACTTTATTTATACACATAATCGATTTTAACGGAAATGGTAATGCAATTTGGCACTATAACCAAATGTTGTATCATTGTTTGGGGACATTTCTGTTGTAAATGTGACAGAGTTAAATCGTATACATATACATGCACAGTGGGTTAACTGAAGTGCAGGTATTAGTTATCCGCACTCTAGAGCATGCTCATTGATTGGTTCATTTTGTCCGGGGTTAACATATTGTGACGACAGAGAAACAGATAGCGATGGAAATATCATATTCAGATGCTCGTTCATTGGTTACTTTTTAGTGGGGTTTCATATTGTTGTATCAGGGTTTGACTATGATACAAAAGAGAAAGAACATCAAAACACTCGGCAATCTAATACTCGGGGGGGGGGGGGAACTACACATGAAATCTTTGAATAATAAAAATCACCAAACATCAAACATTAAGAAAAGTCACAAAGTCACAAAGAAAACAAAACCTAAGAAGCAGCATTATTTTCTAGGGTTAAATTTCTCAATTTATAACTTTCCATTAAAAAACTTTGCATTTTTTTACAATACTAGTTCTACGATGTCTTTTGGACTGTAGGCCAAATCTAGATCTTTTACGTACAAACTAGCCTGCTAGATTGTTAATTTTCGATTTTAATTTACAATTCATGTATCATAATGTAAATTAACTTGTTTCAATCAGTAAAGAAACATGATTGTTCACGTCGACCATACAATCAATTAATTTGCCGATTTCAGACAGCGTTTTTTTTAGTTTAACTTACATCAGTAAATCAATGATGCGTATCTATAAATAGAATACATATTGATATTTTAATTAAAGATATCGGCAGTTTCTTTTAATACGATATCCCTACCTAAATATTAATTCTTATTACTTTAATATATTGAATAAGTTTAAGTTTACTTTACATACCATCCTGTTTTCCTATGTTTAAATGTAATCATCCATCAAAATAATCCTGCAGCAGTGAAAGTAACTTTCCATTTTCCCCTGTGTTCTGATCTATATTTAGAAAGTACCTAGCTGTTAGTTAAAAATATCAGATTGTGGCACATAAAAAGATATTGTGTATACCTAAAAGTCAATTCTGCATACCACATTTTTTAATTTAATGTAAGCCTGTCAGTTACAAAAGTAACTTTGTTTTCCTATAAATGTCAATTAAATTCACTCAAACAGAATTTTTATAAGACGGAAATATAATTGCAAGAAAACCTTTTTCTTCAGAGTGATGTAAATGTGCACTAACTTTAAACGATTTTCAGTTATACTCACTTTGATATAGTCTCATGTGTTTGAAATGCATTGTCACTTTTTCATATTGAATTGATAGATTAATTTCTTTGTACAAATTCAAATTAAAAAAAATAATGAATTCATGAGTGATATATTCCAAAAATTAACAATTAAACAAGTTATGATTAGAACATGCATGTAGAACAAAGTAATGCGCATACGGCTCACGGTCTGTACGTTGCAATATCGGCATGTGTCGACATCTACGTTTAAAACACACTCAAACGTTTGTTTGTTTTTTGTTGCAGATACCTTATGAAACTCATACCATAGGAAGTCCTTTATTTGGAAATTATTATTATGTCCAGAGGAATAAAACAATATTATTTCAATAGTTGTTTTTATTGTACATGTTACTCAATTAACAATTCACTTAAACGATGTGATCTTGCATTGTAATCTTATCAGTCAAATTCAGTTTCTTTTCAACAAGATCTCATGCTACGTCGTGGGTCTCCGGCCATTATCACAAAGTTTGATATAATATGCAACAAACTGGTGATGTAATTTTAACAAGAAATATGATAATAAAAAAACAACTTCAATTACATTAGAACAATAATATTGACAATTATAGATATTTCACATAGTTATCAAAGTGTCCGGAACATGGCTTGTTTCAAGTTTATTAATTTAATATATCTCAGTATTAACATACATAGACATGAGAACAGATACTAATAATACACGTAATCACAGAGGACAACTTTTATTAAAGATCTTGAAGGAATTTATACGAAAGGTAAAAAACATCCATTCCATAATTAATGATACTGATACCAGTCCAGTTTAGTCATACTCATAGATTTTAGTATCGCGCGACCCAGTCTGGAGATATTGTAGGAATATGTATAGTTAAGAAGCAAAATGGCATATTAAAGTTATTTGATATACATGTATCCCAAAATAATAACACTTTCTAACAATATACTCCATTTATTGACTTGTTTAATTTTTTGGATAAAAAAATCGCTTTTTAGTATAAGTTAGCATTCTTAATTCAGTAAAAAATAATGTGTACATGTACATGTTTAACAGAAATGGTTTTTGAAAATCAATATATTGTTAATGGCAAATTTGACTTCACTTACAATCTCTTTTCTATACGTTAATGTCCCATATGTCAGGATATCTTGAAAGGACTCCACTGACGTTTTTGACATGATTGGACTAAAAATATTTTTTCCCATTTGATATAGGTTTAGAAGAACCACTTATCATTGTGCAAAATTTCAGATCATCCGCGCACTTCGTTTTTCCAGAACAATTATTTGTTATTATTCAAATTGTAAAACAAATTCCCCAAAATGAAAAGAGTTTAAACTCTTTTCACTCAAATCGGGCTGAGGAAAGCCTAAAAATATGATTTTCAATTTAATTCAAAGTATAATTCTTAACTATCGTTGCATATATTTTTGTTTAAAGTCCCCCAGCTCATTTATGTAAGACATTCAAATGTTATGTTCTTTTTATCGGCTTTTAAACCTCAGTGGAGTCCCTTTAAGTCTATAAGAGCCTTTTTCATGGTATTCAATACAGACAAATATAATTTAGTTGTTTTTTTTGCAATTTCATGCAGTAATTATATTTCAGTTATATAAATATATATGCTCCATTTTCTATAAATGAAAATGCATACAATTGTTCAAAGAACTGTAAGAAGAATGTCGAATTCCTCATTAGATAGGCATGCATATCCCATAGCCATATATACAAAAACTTTTTCATTCTTTAGCTTATGTAAATTGCCCAGCGCAAAATTAAACATCTTTAGTTAGGATATCTGCTATTTGGCATAATTTATGTAACTGTCAAAGGATATACTTAACACCTACAATTCGACATAACAGTTCTAACTATTGGCGGATACCCACGGTTGATTTACATAGCATGTTCGGCCACGGGTGTCCGAAAATGACTTGATACCTGCTATTTTGTCATAGAAAACAAGTTGTAGACTATTTTAGGACTTGAACACCAAATGTGACCTTGACCTTTGAAATAAGGTCTAGGTGTTGCGCATGACATCTTATTAATGTTAATATTAATGCCAAGTTACGTGTTTTAAAATCCCGTGATTGATGAAAAATATATATACCGCACACAAAATAAACCCTAGAACAGACCATGTTAAGATATGGCACTCAAGTGTGACCTTAACATTGAAGGTATATATAGGAGTTGGCTGTTGAATTTGACACATGGTCCCATTATTGTGAACAATTGTGCAAAGTAATTTCAAAATCCCTTGAACAATGAAAAAAATATGGACTGCACACAAAATATACCTTATATAATACCATGTTAAGCTTTGGCACTCACGTGTGACAATGAAATTGATGGAAGGCGTCTGGCTGTTGTTAATGACTCCTCCTCTTTTTATTGTCAACAAGTAATTTCAAAATCCCTCAATGGATGAGAAAGTTAAGCACTCGAAACAAAATATACTCCATAACAGACTATGTTAATATTTGACCTCCAACTCTGACCTTTTACCTTGAGGTAGGCGACTGGATATTGTACATGACACATTGTCTTTTTATTGAGAACAATTGTGCCAAATAATATCAAAATCCCTTGATCTATGAAGAAGTTATGGACCGGACAAAATATTCCATGTAACAGACTATGTTAATCGTTGACCACTACTGTGACCTTGACCTTGGAGATAGGCAACTGGTTTTTGCGCAAGACTCATCCTTTCATTATTGTGAACACTTGTGCCAAGAATTTTCAAAATCCTTTAATGTATTAGAAAGTTACGGACCGGACAGAAATATACCTTCAAATAGACAAATTGAAAATTAAATAACTAAGTATGACCTTGCCCTTGATGTAGGGATACGGTTGTTGCGCATGACATATCGTCCTATTATAACAAACATTTGTGCCAAGTTTTTTTCAAATTATTTTGATAATTGACAAAGTTATGACATTATGGACCAGACACAAGCATGTGACGAACGGACAGACGGACGTGCAAACATTTGGGGTATATGTGCTTTTTCTTTGATCTTTTTGTGGCATTTTTCCACATAAACCAGTAAAATAATTACATAAAGCAGTCGGTTGATAGCATTTTCTTCTTTTCTAAGTCAGGTTATGGACGTAATAAAGCATATAGACCATTGGATGTTTGCCCGGTTAGACTGAAAGCGGACGGAGCCTATTTCTATATCCCCTTTTTTTCTTAGGAAAGGCGATGCACAATTATATTTGGATGGTTTACTAGAACACAAACTAAACAAGACCCGAAGGAAGGTTTATATATATCTTATTTATATGTGTTGCACCATATCTACAAGTAAATTTTTATACAGTAACAATAACGATATTTTATATTGAAAAAAATCGTTCAACTTTAGACGCAAAGAGTTTTTACGAAAGTGAAAGTAAATCAACAGAAAATGAATATTAACAAGAACCTTATTTCAAGAAACTATCTACTTTCACTACACCTACCTGGAAAGATACCAATTTGATTTTTACAATTCACCCATCTATAATATTTACAGCGAACATATCTCGATTATATGTGTCTCTTTTAGATGTTAATGTTTCATCAGACGAAAACAATTTTATACACACTGATATACGAGGGTTGTCCCAAATGTCCGTGACAAATCGTTCATTTTAATTATAAAACGTAAAACACAAACATAAAATACATGAAAACCAGTTTAAAAGAGTTACAAGAGTCTATTTATCCTTTGCCTCTAAGGGAGACAACTCCACAGACCATATCACAGCAGCTTACTTTTTTATGCACGTAGGAATTGTCCCCCCTTACTACACAAATTTCATATAATCATAACCATTCATTATTAAAAGGTTGTATTTTAAAAACATGACCTCAATATATTCAAACTATCGCATGTTTTTCCTACAGAAGTTTACATTGTGATAGCATTTTACAATTGACCGCAATTCACATAGTTTCCATGGTATTTATATCATCATTTTGTTGTTTCTTGATATTTTTCTATGTAAATTTGAGAAAATATTTCAATTGAATTGATTTATAACATATTAAAATATATAGTTCGTACGTATTTAATTTAGCTTTTAAACAATTTTGAAGAATTGGAATTTACTTTAACACTAAACTAAATGTTCAATGCAAAAGCTTTGTGAAATTAAGCCTTTGGTTGCATTAAAAGACTGAAAAATCTAAAAGACATTCTTTTTGATTTTAATGGTAGGTCTATTAACAGAAATGGGAAATGTTCATACAGATGTAATAGAAGCAGATGTACACAATGCTGCTCTACTATTGTACGAGGTATGTTCAAAAAGTTCGTGGATTTCTGCTGTCATTTTTTACTTGGTTCATAAAACACCCTTAGTTGATATGAATCGAAAGAGTGTCTTTATTTTCAAAAGTAAGATTTACTTTTATTGTTAACTTTTATTTCCTTTACGAGTTTTGTGCACTTTAATAACCATGGCAACGCAACATCGGCGCACGCCGAAATTTTCATATAATGTTTAAATATAAACAAATGTTGAAACAAATTAAATGATTGTTTTATGAAGTTAAATACAAGTAATCATCTATTAATATTTAAATGACATAAATCTCACTTTTGACGTCGTTTGGACGTTGAATAGCTGAACAAACAAGTTTTGAGCAGCAGTAGACAGACGGGTAAGTTGGGAAGTATAAACCCCGTTTAAAAACTAGAAATTCGCTATTTCGGAAATTTTTACCAATAAATGTGGTATACTCCTTTAAAGGAGTTTAAACGGGGTTTATACTTCCCAACTTACCCGTCTGTCTACTGCTGCTCAAAACTTGTTTGTTCAGCTATTCAACGTCCAAACGACGTCAAAAGTGAGATTTATGTCATTTAAATATTAATAGATGATTACTTGTATTTAACTTCATAAAACAATCATTTAATTTGTTTCAACATTTGTTTATATTTAAACATTATATGAAAATTTCGGCGTGCGCCGATGTTGCGTTGCCATGGTTATTAAAGTGCACAAAACTCGTAAAGGAAATAAAAGTTAACAATAAAAGTAAATCTTACTTTTGAAAATAAAGACACTCTTTCGATTCATATCCACTAAGGGTGTTTTATGAACCAAGTAAAAAATGACAGCAGAAATCCACGAACTTTTTGAACATACCTCGTACAATAGTAGAGCAGCATTGTGTACATCTGCTTCTATTACATCTGTATGAACATTTCCCATTTCTGTTAATAGACCTACCATTAAAATCAAAAAGAATGTCTTTTAGATTTTTCAGTCTTTTAATGCAACCAAAGGCTTAATTTCACAAAGCTTTTGCATTGAACATTTAGTTTAGTGTTAAAGTAAATTCCAATTCTTCAAAATTATTTAAAAGCTAAATTATATACGTACGAACTATATATTTTAATATGTTATAAATCCATTCAATTGAAATATTTTCTCAAATTTACATAGAAAAATATATGAAGAAACAACAAAATGATGATATTAATACCATGGAAACTATATGAATTGCGGTCAAATGTAAAATGCCATCACAATGTAAACTTCTGTAGGAAAAACATGCGGTAGTTTGAATATATTGAGGTCATGTTTTTAAAATACAACATATTAACCTTTTAATAATGAATGGTTATGATTATATGAAATTTGTGTAGTTAGGGGGGACAATTCCTACGTGCATAAAACAGTAAGCTGCTGTGATATGGTATGTGGAGTTGTCTCCCTTAGAGGCAAAAAATAAATAGACTCTTGTAATTCTTTTAAATGGTTTTTCATGTATTTTATGTTTGTGTTTTACGTTTTATAATTAAAATGAACGATTTGTTACGGACATTTGGGACAACCCTCGTATATCAGTGTGTATAAATTGTTTTCGTCTGATGAAACATTAACATCTAAAAGAGACACATATGATTGAGATATGTTTGCTGTAAATATTATAGATGGGTGAATTGTAAAAATCAAATTGGTATCTTTCCAGGTAGGTGTAGTGAAAGTAGATAGTTTCTTGAAATAAGGTTCTTGTTAATATTCATTTTCTGTTGATTTACTTTCACTTTCGTAAAAACTCTTTGCGTCTAAAGTTGAACGATTTTTTTCAATATAAAATATCGTTATTGTTACTGTATAAAAATTTACTTGTAGATATGGTGCAACACATATAAATAAGATATATATAAACCTTCCTTCGGGTCTTGTTTAGTTTGTGTTCTAGTAAACCATCCAAATATAATTGTGCATCGCCTTTCCTAAGAAAAAAAGGGGGATATAGAAATAGGCTCCGTCCGCTTTCAGTCTAACCGGGCAAACATCCAATGGTCTATATGCTTTATTCCGTCCATAACCTGACTTAGAAAAGAAGAAAATGCTATCAACCGACTGCTTTATGTAATTATTTTACTGGTTTATGTGGAAAAATGCCACAAAAAGATCAAAGAAAAAGCACATATACCCCAAATGTTTGCACGTCCGTCTGTCCGTTCGTCACATGCTTGTGTCTGGTCCATAATGTCATAACTTTGTCAATTATCAAAATAATTTGAAAAAACTTGGCACAAATGTTTGTTATAATAAGACGATATGTCATGCGCAACAACCGTATCCCTACATCAAGGGCAAGGTCATACTTAGTTATTTAATTTCCAATTTGTCTATTTGAAGGTATATTTCTGTCCGGTCCATAACTTTCTAATACATGAAGGGATTTTGAAATTCTTGGCGCAAGTGTTCACAATAATGAAAGGATGAGTCTTGCGCAAAAACCAGTTGCCTATCTCCAAGGTCAAGGTCACAGTAGTGGTCAACGATTAACATAGTGTGTTACATGGAATATTTTGTCCGGTCCATAACTTCTTCATAGATCAAGGGATTTTGAAATTATTTGGCACAATTGTTCTCAATAAAAAGACAATGTGTCATGCACAATATCCAGTCGCCTACCTCCAGGTAAAAGGTCAGAGTTGGAGGTCAAATATTAACATAGTCTGTTATAGAGTATATTTTGTTTCGAGTGCTTAACTTTCTCATCCATTGAGGGATTTTGAAATTACTTGTTGACAATATAAAGAGGAGGAGTCATTAACAACAGCCAGACGCCTTCCATCAATTTCATTGTCAAACGTGAGTGCCAAAGCTTAACATGGTATTATATAAGGTATATTTTGTGTGCAGTCCATAATTTTTTCATTGTTCAAGGGATTTTGAAATTACTTTGCACAAATGTTCACAATAATGGGACCATGTGTCAAATTCAACAGCCAACTCCTATACATGTATATACCTTCAATGTTAAGGTCACACTTGAGTGCCATATCTTAACATGGTCTGTTCTAGGGTTTATTTTGTGTGCGGTATATATATTTTTCATCAATCACGGGATTTTAAAACACGTAACTTGGCATTAATATTAACATTAATAAGATGTCATGCGCAACACCTAGACCTTATTTCAAAGGTCAAGGTCACATTTGGTGTTCAAGTCCTAAAATAGTCTACAACTTGTTTTCTATGACAAAATAGCAGCTTTTAAATCATTTTTGGACACCCATGGCCGAATATGTTATGTTAATCAACCGTTGGTATCCGCCGATAGTTAGAACTGTTATGTCGAATTGTAGGTGTTAAGTATTTCCTTTGACAGTTACATAAATCATGCCAAATAGATATCTTAACTAAATATGTTTTATTTTGCGCTGGGCAATTAACGTAACCTAAAGAATGAAAAAGTTTTTGTATATATGGCTATGGATATGCATGCCTATCTAATGAGGAATTCGACATTCTTCTTACAGTTCTTTGAACAATTGTATGCATTTTCATTTATAGAAAATGGAGCATATATATTTATATAACTGAAATATAATTACTGCATGAAATTGCAAAAAAAAAACAACTAAATTATATTTGTCTGTATTGAATACCATGAAAAAGGCTCTTATAGACTTAAAGGGACTCCAATGAGGTTTAAAAGCCGATAAAAAACATAACATTTGAATGTCTTACATAAATGAGCTGGGGCACTTTAAACAAAAATATATGCAAAGATAGTTAAGAAATATACTTTGAATTAAATTGAAAATCATAGTTTTATGCTTTCCTAAGCCCGATTTGAGTGAAAAGAGTTTAAACTCTTTTCATTTTGGGTAATTTGTTTTACAATTTGAAAAATAACAAATAATTATTCTGGAAAACGAAGCGCGCGAATGATCTGAAATTTTGCACAAAGATAAGTGGTTCGTCTAAACCTACATCAAATAGGAAAAAATATTTTTAGTCCAATCATGTCAAAAACCTCAGTGGAGTCCTTTCAAGATATCCTGACATATGGAACATTAACGTATAGAAAAGAGATTGTATGTGAAGTCAAATTTGCCATTAACAATATATTGAAAACCATTTCCGTTAAACATGTACATGTACACATTATTTTTACTGAATTAAGAATGCTAACTTATACTAAAAAGCGAATTTTTTATCCAAAAAATTAAACAAGTCAATAAATGGAGTATATTGTTAGAAAGTGTTATTATTTTGGGATACATGTATATCAAATAACTTTAATATGCCATTTTGCTTCTTAACTATACATATATTCCTACATTTACAAATTAAAATATCTCCAGACCGGGTCGCGCGATACTAAAATATATGAGTATGACTAAACTGGACTGGTATCAGTATCATTAATTATGGAATGGATGTTTTTACCTTTCGTATAAATTCCTTCAAGATCTTTAATAAAAGTTGTCCTCTGTGATTACGTGTATTATTTAATTTAGTATTTGTTCTCATGTCTATGTATGTTAATACTGAGATATATTAAATTAATAAACTTGAAACAAGCCATGTTCCGGACTCTTTGATAACTATGTGAAATATCTATAATTGTCAATATTATTGTTCTAATGTAATTGAAGTTGTTTTTTTTATTATCATATTTCTTGTTAAAATTACATCACCAGTTTGTTGAATATTATATCAAACTTTGTGATAATGGCCGGAGACCCACGACGTAGCATGAGATCTTGTTGAAAAGAAACTGAATTTGACTGATAAGATTACAATGCAAGATCACATCGTTTAAGTGAATTGTTAATTGAGTAACATGTACAATAAAAACAACTATTGAAATAATATTGTTTTATTCCTCTGGACATAATAATAATTTCCAAATAAAGGACTTCCTATGGTATGAGTTTCATAAGGTATCTGCAACAAAAAACAAACAAACGTTTGAGTGTGTTTTAAACGTAGATGTCGACACATGCCGATATTGCAACGTACAGACCGTGAGCCGTATGCGCATTACTTTGTTCTACATGCATGTTCTAATCATAACTTGTTTAATTGTTAATTTGTGGAATATATCACTCATGATTTCATTATTTTTTTTAATTTGAATTTGTACAAAGAAATTAATCTATCAATTCAATATGAAAAAGTGACAATGCATTTCAAACACATGAGACTATATCAAACTGAGTATAACTGAAAATCGTTTAAAGTTAGTGCACATTTACATCACTCTGAAGAAAAAGGTTTTCTTGCAATTATATTTCCGTCTTATAAAAATTCTGTTTGAGTGAATTTAATTGACATTTATAGGAAAACAGTTACAGCCAAGCTGCTCTTATACCAAAGAGATAAAGAGAACTTTAGAAAACAAGAATGATGAAAAACTTGACGAATTGTCTTCCAATCAAAGTGATAATTGTTCCATTCATTCAATCGAATCATGTCAAAACAAAGAAATGAAGCTGATTTATTCCAACAAAGACTTCACAGATGATAAAGACAGTCTATCCAATGACAGCGATTTATCAGTTGATGCCACCGCAGTTGCACCTCGCACTTTGCCACCAGAAGTAGACGAAGAAGTAAACAGTAATGAACTGGAAGAAGCTGGATTTAATGGCATGGTAAGCTTCAAACTGTAAGAAATATTACCATAAAGCAAACGTGACCTTCACTCACATCTTTAATCGATACTGAAGTATAATGTTTCATGCCAAAATTAATGAATTCTAAGATTCTTTTAATTATGATATTCAAACATATTCTATGTTTACTACCAGAATGTTTATGTTTAGTTTAATCTACATCGTTACCATGACACACCCCGTCTGCTTAACTTAACATACGCCCAGTTTTCGTTAAAAAAAGTCCTCTTTAACTTCCTTAGTAGTATACATTTAGTACTTACCTTTGCTTTTTTCAAAGAAATATATAGAAAGAAAAACCGAAATACTGCCATAATATGTACAAATAGTGTCAAAATATAGGGTTAACGCACGTTTTTCCGTGTTATAACGTCTTCAGAGTCCCGAGGAAAGGTTGGTGCCCGAGCCAGGTAGGGCAAGGGCTCTAACAGTGCCGAGGGATTCTGCAGACTTTATAACACGAAATAAACGTTGATAAAAAAATTGATAAATGCTATTTATATTTCTTTGAGAGAATAATGTTTCGTGCCTGATATTCCTTTATAAACTTGTGATCTTGAAAAAAAGAAAGATTCTGATGTCACTGATCTTTTTTCTACCGTCAATCTGAAATCATTCTAAGAATTTCTGAGTGTCATGTTTTGTCTTGAGCAGAGTAATTTAATGTTGTTTTTTCCTTCAGTTGATAAATCTCCAATGATAAGCTTGGTTAAATGAATTTAATATCGAATTTTCGAACGGTTCTGGGCATTTGAATTTACCTAGTAGTTGGCCCCGGAAAAATAAAACGCATACGTAAAACATGCAGAATTGGATAAATACCGTCCAAGCACAAGGATTTAATATATGTGTTTTGTATTAAATAAACATCATGAATCTTTTTTAAACTTTTATGCTATAATAGCGTCAACGCACGTTTATTTCGTGTTATAAAGTCTGCAGAGTCCCTCGGAACTGTTGGAGCCCTCGCCCTACCGGGCTCGGGCACCAACCGTTTCTTGGGACTTTGCAGACGTTACAAAAAGAAAAAACATGCGTTAACCCTATAATAAAACAACATTTTCTCATATTCTTTTTGTGTTATCTTGTTTTGTAAGTTAATCGGACGGTTTGTTTACATTGACAACGGTCCGTTTCTTAGAAAGGGCGACAACTAAGATATTAGCGGCGATGTCTATACGCATTTCCGGCATAGTTACTTGAATGCTGCTCGCCGTTACTTATGCGATTGATGCCCTCGAATCAATAATTTCAATATAACAAAAGCGTATGACTCATTGGCAAACAAGGCCAAATCGTCATTTTTTGTTTGTTTCTTTATTGTGCCCTATATGTATTGAGCATAGGTAAAACCGGGGTATAACAAGAGCGTGTGACTATGTTAACACATGGTTTTGGTCCCGCTATAACATGGGCAAAAGAGGAAAAAATAGCCGGTTTTATGCTATAATATGTATTAATAGTGTCATAATTTGTATTAATATTGTCATAATATGTTTTAATAGTGTCATAATATGTTTTAAATGCTATTGTATGTATAAATTATTTTAGAATTTAATGCAATAATATATTTTTGATACAGTATAACTGTAATTAATGAAAATTACTGTTTTTATGAATAATTAGTTTTACATGTTATATTTCATTAATTTAACGAACATGTATTTCTAGATTATGACATATAATATTATGTCAATTGTATGTTTTTTTTTAATATGAAGCTTTTTAAGGTCAAATAAATATTATTTATTATTTATTTCAGTATTATAATAAATTTAAGGAAAACGGAAGGAAACGGGTTTTTGTTTCCTTTGGTCTATTTGGTTTGAGTTTTGCTTGGTTTAAAGTCGAACCAACGCTGTAATAGTCCTATGGCCACTTTCTAGCTTTACAGGCACGAGCAGAAACCTAATTAGAACCGCTGACGTTACGTAATTTAACTTGATGGCTTCCTCAAAGGAAGTAAATTCTGGCGACATTCGATCCTAAAGCGGTATAAGGGGCAAATGCTTTGATATCAAAGACCTTTACCACTTGCCTAACGATGTCCCTTGTTTTGTTTAACATACCGTTTTGTTCAATCAGTAAAAATATAATCAAAGAGGATCCAGTTCTATCAAATCATTGCGTATTTCATGACTGGTTATTTAAATATAATATTTACTTATAAAAATAGATATATTTTAAATGCATATTCTTCTGTGCCATTCGTAAAAACAGTTTGTACGACATATTAAGACTTCTTTCATAACAAATATCTGTAAAAAATGAAATAAAATCTTCAAACTTTTGATTTTGATTTTGAAATAATAATCAAAAATACATTGAAAGTGAAATAAGTAGCAGAGGATTTGACAGCAGACTGTTTTCTGTACTTTTATCATGTTCATAATTTTATCAAATAAAAATAAATAAAAACAACAAAAAACCAACAAATAAATTTTTAAGCAAAGAGTATATTTAAGTTGATGCTCTTCCGTTAGAAGATGATTTAATAATAAAAAAAACCCTTTGTAATCCTGGTCTGGAAATGAGACCATTTCATGAGATTTCTTTAGCCTCTATTAACATTTTAAATGTATCATTCTATTTTGATTCAAAATAATTATCCAATTTCCAATTCTATTGTATGAAATATAACACCATGTCTATTGCTAAGAAATAATATATGGACACGACATGATATGAGCAGTAAGCAAGAGCTAACCCTCTTACCTCATAAAGACGTGTTTTTACAGCTTTACCTCCCTTTTTAAGCCTTAAATAGTGTGAAAAATGACCTATTTAGGCCCATAACACTGTTTTTCGTTTGAGAAATGTTGTTAAAAAGTGATCTCTTTTCTTTTTCGGCGCCGCCCCTTATCAAAAAGGTACATCAATGGGGTGCCAGAGGGGGCATGTGCCCCCTTCTCATCGCCAGGAAAATTTTGGACATATGGCAGGCTAAAAAATGGCCTCATGTCGATCTGAAGGTAACGTGTTACCAACGCTGAAAAGCCTTTTACTCTATCTCAATCCTTTGAGAAGTTGCAGAACTTTAAAATCAGTTTTGATGAGAAAAAAAACCAATGCAAAATAGCAATTTTTGGCAATTTTGAGACGCCCCCCCTTGCCATTGTACTAGTAAATAAGATTGAGCATGCTGTTACAAAGGCCATGGTCCAGTTAACATTTGTGCCAAGCTTCAATAGTATTGAAGCATATTCATAGTTTCATAGCAGTTAGAATTTGTGACAGGAGACTTGTCAATAAAACGGCCAATTTTACAATATGCTCATGCGGTGAAAAAGTTAATTAAATAATAAAAAAGTGCCACATGAACACAATTTTTCAACAAAATTAGGTGTAAGGCCTCAACGTTATCTTGAAAATTTCGATTTTGGGTAATTCAGAGGTTTTTCATAAATTTTTGTTAATTTAAAAAAATAAAAAAAGCCACAAAACAACATTTTTTTTCGCCAAAATTAGGTGTAAGGCCACGAGTTAACATGGAAATTCTCGATTTTGGGTAATTCCAAGGTTTTTCATCACTTTTTGTTAATATAAAAATAAAAAAATGCCACAAAACCTCAATTTCCACTAAAATTATGTGTAAGGCGGAAAATCTCGATTTTGGGTACCGGTAATTCCAATGTTTTTGATCATTTTGTCAACCTTTTACCTCATATAGGAGAGTTTTGAAGGCTTTTGACCTGCCCCTTTGAGGCATCAAATAGTGCGAAAAATGCCCCTTTTAGGCCCAAAACACTGTTTTTCGTTTGAGAAATGTTGTTAAAAAAAGTGATCACTTTTTCAGCGCCGCCACCTGTCAAAAAAGTACATCAATGGGTTGCCAGAGGAGGGATGTACCAGGAAAAATGGCCTCAGGTCGATTTTACGGTAACATGTAACCAACGCTGAAAAGCCATTTACTATACAATGTATCTCAATACTGTGAGAAGTTACAGAACTTTAAATCAGTTTTGATGAAAAACAATGCAAAATAGTGATTTTTGGCAATTTTGAGACGTCCCCCCTTTTGTTGACATGATAATAGAAAATTTAAGATTGAAAAGGCTGTTACAAAGGCTATGGTCCAGTAAACATTTGTGCCAAGTTTCATCAGTATTGAAGCATTTTTCATAGTTTCATAGCAATTAGAACCTGTAACAGGAGGCCTTTCAATGAAAACGGCCATTTCTCACAATATGCTCATGCGGTAAAAGGTTAAAAAACTGAAAAAGAGAAGAAATTAATAGAATATTATCAAAATATGTCATCTTAAACAATGCGAATTTGATTTGCAGACGTGTTTTACACGAGTGTAATATAAATATAATTATGAATTGATCGGAAATATTTTTTAACGTGACTTTTAATAATCACTTATTATATCATTGATAAAATTACAGTTGAATGATCATATGTTATCAACGTCATTATCGTTACATATAAAAATGATTATAGTGAATACCATCTGATTAAATCACTTTTATTTATATATAGACTAAGATAATTAGTTATTATCGTTGATAGAAAATAACAATGTTAAGGTCGTCATTCTATTTATAGGTACAGTAATACATAATAACCCATTGTGTACTAATACAAATCCCCGAAGATTAATTGACGGATAAGATAATTTCATTTGAATATGGTTGTATTGCGAAATTCTCCAGTTCGCTATTTATTGTACATATCGCGACATTTCATTTTTTAATAATGAAAAACCCTCATACCAATCGAAATGATCGGCTATTGTGACCGACGAAAAGGCCCGATAAGTTGCAATTGCCCTTTCACAAAATCTGATTTTATTCCATAAGGGGCGTCGCGCTTCGGCGTGGACGCCAATTACCAACTTTACATGCATCAATTATAAATATATAAATAATTGGGCTCCACATTGATCTAAATAAAACGTGATGTTTTTTCTTTAAACAGTAATCTGACTACAGCTGCTTACTCATTGTCTTTTTATAAATACAACAAGATTACGCAATCATAACCAGATTAAATTGAAATGTACGCATTATGATATGACGACATCGGAAATCCAAGACTGTCAAATGTAAATATAATTTTGCATTATATTAACAAAGCTCTAATCATAAAAGGGTACAAAATATGTAACACGCAATATCTAGTTTAATATAATATTAAATCTGATATATGAGCAATGTCATAGCATAAAAAGAGGTTAAAAAAGGCAATTTTCGAGGTTATTTTGTCTATGTTATTTGTTGGTTTTACGTTGCATCAACGCCGTAAAGGCCACATAGCGACTTTCCAAAAACGATCTTAAGTATATTTCCGTGCATAATTTCAGGTAACTTTTAGATATAAACGTTTTTATTATGTTTTAAGTGTGTTTTATACTTTCTAGTATTGTTATTCTATTAAAATTGATATAACAGTGTAGCAATACTACGTGATCGTGACGTCATTTTCGATTTTCAAAAACAAATATAGTTCACTTTGAAAGAGAAAATGACCGTACGAGATTTCATCCAGTGTATGTCTATTGCTAAATTACAATTTTATTAAAACGACCATGCCACGCTGAAATTTCACGGACATATCTGGTCTTAATAATGTGTAAGGAAAACGCTCCAGACTTGTACAAAATCGAATTTGCAAAGTGTTTAAACGGTTGGCACTAAGATCAAATCGACGGTCTAGAAAACGGCATGCAACGCAGAAATCTCACGGACATATATTGATTGGGTAAGGGCTTTGGGCTTTATAATGTGTAAGAAAGACCCTCTAAACTTGTACAAAATTAAATTTGCAAAGGAATCGAACAAGTGGTGATCAGGTTAAACGTGCTCTTAGGCACATTTTCGTCACACACCATTAAATTACATTTTTATCAAGTTGTAAGGCAACTGTATCGATCGGAATAATGTTAATCTCATTTTCAGAAGTTGTTTTCTCCATGATGTTGCTTTCGAAAGTTTCAAACGATCTTGAGTTATAGAGAAAAAACTAATCGGCGGTCCAAAAAAAAAAACGGTTCCACGTGGAAACTCACGGAAATAATTATTTGTTTTATAATGTGTAAGGACGACCCTCTAAACTTGTACAAATAAGAATTTGCAAAGGAATCGGACAAGTGGAGTAAAAACGGTTGGTTCGAAAATGCTGTTTTTTTACGATCATTTATGTACACAAAAACAAATAATCGACGGTCTCGAAATAGATAATGCCACTCAATGATATTGGCAAGGTAAGGGCTTTGGGTTTTATTATAAGTAAGAAATAACATCCAAACTTGTACAAAATCGAATTTGCAAAGGGATCGGACAAGTGATGTTAAATCGGTTTGCTCGAGAAAATGGTGCTTTTTACGATCATTTATAAACACAAAGAACAAATCGACAGTCAAGAAAACGACCATGTCACGCGGAAATCTAACGGACATATTGATTTGGTTTAGGCTTTGGGATTTATAATGTGTAAGGAAGGCCGTCCAAACTTGTACAAATTCGAATCTGCAAAGAATCTGAAAAGTGGTCTATTAGCAGTTCGATCTAGAATATTGGTTTTATTAAAGTAAATTTCTGAGACTTTATATAGTGAAAGAACTTATCGCCAGTCCAACGAGAGTCAATTTTATGCGGGCATCCTTCCGTTAAGCCTTTAAGCCTTGCATGAATATGAAGAGGGTTCTGAATCAACTCGATCATTGGATCCTTTTTATGTACGTCGCGTTATTTTACAATGGCTAACAGTGCATGACGTCGATTCCTGTAAGGACGTGCTTTTAGGCGCATTTTCGTCGCATAACATTTAATTACATTTTAGTAAAGTTGTAAGACAACTGTATCCTGATCAATCGGAATAATGTTAAAAATGATTTTAGAAGGTTATTTTTTCTCCATGTTGTTGCTTTTGGAATTTTCAAAAGATTTTCGAGAAAAAACAAGACGCCACTATGCTACTACCCAGACACCTCAAGGACACATTGATTGGTTCAGGGTTTTGGCTTTATAATGTGTAAGAAAAGTCCTCCAAACTTGTAAATAAAGAATTTACAAAAGAATCGGAAAAGTGGTGTTTAAACGGTTGGCCCGAGAAAATGGTGTGCTTTTTACGATCATTTATAAACACGAAGAACAAAGCGACGGTCCAGAAAACGACCATGCCAGGGCTTTGGGCTTTATAATATGTAAGGAAGACCCTCCAAACTTGAACAAATTCGAATCTTCTAAGGAATTAGATATATAATCTATTAAAGGTTCGCTGTAAAATATTGGGTTTTTAAAGTAAATATCTGAGACTTTATTTACTGAAAGAACTTATCGCCGGTCCAACAAGAGTCCATTTTACGCAGGAATCCTTCCGTTAAGCCTTTGAGCGTTACATGGCTGTAAAGAGGGTCCTGCAAACTATAACAAACTACTGGAGCATTGGATCTTTTTTGCCTCCGACTTCTTGACAACTTTATTAAAGTTGCATATATATTTTATTGATAAGTAATTTGTTTTCCGTGTTTCCTATTGCTATAATAATTGTTACAATTCATTCCCATATTTGACTAACTCTTATTTGCACATAGAGAGTCCGTGGTTTAACGTTTTTTATACTAGATCTTGATCATCACAATTCTAGATCAGCAAAAGTGTCCATTTAGTAAATGAAACTATGGATGAGAAACCATTTTCCTATTTCAAGTTATTGTGACCTTGATCTTTACTTCAGATGACCCAAACACAATCAAAAACTTGGTTATAGGCCAAGGTATTAATATGGTAAATTTGAAAGCATTGAGTAAAGGAAGGAAGTTAGTTATGAAGCAGAAAGGTTGTTAGGTCACTTTGATATCCACAATCCCAAATTTGGTTATCAAACGCATATAATTTACTTATGACGGCGTGGTCGAGTGGATAACGCGTCGGACTAGAAATTTTTAGGATTTCTTAATGCATGGGTTTAAGCCATGTCAGGGGCAAGCCGTTGTTTTCTTGGGCAAGAAACTTTACAATTATTGCTAGTACAAGTACTGGTTGGTACCAGGAACTGATTCAAGAGTGTTTCAATAAGCTTATAGCTTCCAACACAATCAAAGTAAAATGGATTTGTTTGAATTAAACTAAAAGTTTATAGTCAATTCAAATTCATTATATAATTTTTAAAGGAAGTTATGGAGCGAAGACCATTTTTCTAAGTCAATTTGAAATAAACTGAGTAGTTATTGAAGAGAAACCAATTTTTATGTGGGGTCAATGTGATCTTGATCTTGGCCTTAATATGTTATTTCTGCATTAATTTCTTTTGAAAATGCGCCATTCTACGGAGTAAAATATTTGCTTTCCACGGAATTTTGGATTTTTTTTTCAGTTGATGAACCGTTTAATCAAACGCTTTGTAAAACCTTGCATATTGTTTATAAACGAACGGATTGCAGATGCAAGATACTTCGTTTTCTTGCATTATCTGATGTTTGCAATGTTTAAAATATCAAATTTATAGCAACTGTGAATATCAAAGGCAAATTCCTATCAAAATATTTTATATTGTTTACAATCAATGGCGTAAATCTTACCATTTTTACAATTATCAAGTGTTGCACCAGTTCCAAGACAATAGAAATCGGACAAGTTGAAAGCAGTATTCAGAATTTGCTGCAAGTACCAATCAACAAGCCTTCCGTTCTCGTTAACTGTCGCAACATTTTTTTTATTTACTATACGATGTATTTCCAAACCGCCGCGCATGCACAAATGAACTTTATATTTTACTTGCCACTCTATTAGTGACTTTAAAATTCTGTAAATTCGCATCTGTATAAAGAAATGAATTTGCTGTTTCAAAGTTTAGAGAGTGTATATACATTTTATAAACGTATAAAGCCTCCTATACAATCAAACGGAAATAAATTTGTGCGTACAGTTATACAGTGTAACATTCATTATTATATAGGGACAAACACTAAACGAATCCAAACATTTCAAAAATTTAAATATTGGGTACATGTTTGACATCATCTTAAATTATTGTCTTGTCATTTTGTAACATTGCATGAATAAAAAGACTGGGATAGAGCTCTTTTAAGGTATACATGATTTGAAAACATTTACATTCTGGGTTAAAAAATGAAAATTTCCTCGTAATAATAATATTTTTTCCAACATTCGGGAAGACACTGTAGAACGTATTTATGAAACAGCGTCGCAAAGCATCGTCGTATATATTTATATTTTTTTTTCTATTTACAACTGCTCATACTTTCGAGGATTCATATCTAAGATATTAAGTTTTAGTGAGTAAAATATTTTTTAGATGAAAGTGAACGATTGATGGATATTAAAATGTGGCATGCATATCTCAAGCTGAACTGAATTATGTTAATACATTTTCTTGAAAATTCCAGTTTAAAATATGATGATGTATATTTAACAAAACGCACGCTGATTTACCAAGATTCGTAGTTGCAGGTTATATATTGTGAAACGTTAGTGTCGTCCATTGTCATCAAATGTCAAAAGTAAGATTAACGTTTCTTATTTTTGTTAAATCAGGTCACGAAAACTTCGGTTTTCCATGCAGTAAGATCTATTTATATATATATACAGTGAAACCTCTGAATTCATGAACCTCTAAAATCCGGAAACTTCTGAAATCGGTCCCGAAATTTCTCCTTCTGTTTTCTATGTAATTAATACCTCTGAATTACGGAACTTCTAAATTCTGAATTCTGAACGATTTTCTTATAAGATTTTGTTTCTATCAATTCAAATTTACTTCCAAAATCCGGAAATTAAAAAAGGTGTGAAGGAATATTATTCATGTGATTTAAAACCTTCGAAATGTCAGAATTTATTTTATGCTTTTGAGTGGATTACTGATTTATCCGTGAAAATTAAATTTGATGAAACACAGTGAAAATTATCAAAATATAGCTTCACATTTTGCAATGACGAGACTTCTTTTTTTAAGATTGATTTTCCCCATATGGTACATCAATTTTGTTTTTGCTAACAATTCTGACATTAGCAAAGCTGGAATTGATAAATAACTTAAATCTCAAAAGGAATGCAAAGAAAAAAAATACTTTAAATCATTCAAATTTCCAATCACCAAATATTGTCTCTATTTTTTGTTTCATTTTTACAGTCTGAAAAATACACTTCCTTCCATATCCAAAATCTGCACTTGATGACCTTTGGGCATATTTAAGTACACTACGAGTAATAACTGCCTTATGCGATATGAAAACTTGAATAGCAATGACAGCCATCAACCCGAAGAATAAGTAAACAACCCAGCGTTCGTTAGACAGCATTTCAACAATTCTCTGTCTTCCTTATTCGTCAAACATAATTATTTTCCTCCCTTGAAATACACAAATTTTAAAAATGGCGGCCGCTTATATTACTCAAAGCCTGGTATCTTATAAATACGCCGTAAGTAACGGAAATATGGTCGAAATTGTGACCTTTTCTCTACTAGAATTGTTTGTTTTTATTTTTAAACCAAGGGATCATTCATGTTTTTAAAATAAAATAAATAATATCATCGCCGCATTTAGCGTTGATTTGTCGAACCAATTTTTTAGCTCAAGACTTCTTGTAAGTCGGCTAAAATGAGGCTACAGTGGAGAAAACAGATTTTAAAATTAAAGTTAATCATAAAGGAAATTTCATTTAAACTTGTTTTTAAGCATGAAACAAAGAAGAAAATGTGTTTGTTTGTTGTTTAAGATGTAATTTTATGCTCTACGCCACTCGTGAGAATACTGTTTTTGAAGCTCACTCGTTGAAATAAAATTTCATCTTACACACAAACAAACACATATATGTATATTATATTCTAAATAAACAGTTACCATTTATCTTTTTTATCACCTATTAAAATCACAACCAATACTTGATTTAAGTGTAAAAATAGTAAAATGTGATGATAAAAAAAAAAGATTATAGGTTAATAGAAGGTACTAAAGGGTGAATTGTGATAACTTTTTTTAAAAGTCCTTTGATTTTGCCATTTCATGACTTTAATCAGCTTCATATGTTTTTTTCAACATGTGCAGTTGATGTTACATGTTCCTACTTGTTAAGATAATTCGGAACTTTCAGTTTAATTCGGTTTTCAGAAGTTATTTTATATTACCACCCTCACTTTTTTTCTCGTAATGTTAATTTCCCATCAGCCTCTGGGAGTTATTTTACTTTATGTAAGTGTACCACGTGACTAAGAATTTTGTACTGTTACATAGTATTTATTGTTAATACGCATATATCCTGATGAAAATGAAATAAAATATAATTTTAATTAAAAAATTAAATGTTTTGCCGAATGAGCGATGCAGAAATAAACAGTCGGAATCTTCGCAAAACTGTCATATACCTGACTTCTGTAGATTTTTTGCAATTGACGTTACAGACGTCCAACATTGTTTTTCGTTAATTTAATCACCTTATAAAAATAAAGAGTTGTCGAGCAAGTCTCTCGGTTTCAGGTCGCGCAAGCGATTCAAATACGGCAAAATACATGCCGTCAATTCATCAGGATATATGCGTATTTAACAATAAATACTTGTAGTTATTATTTGTATTTCCTTTATTTACCCTGGTCCGTTTGATAATTAATGCTAGTTGGTGTGCAGTAGATTTACCGCATAGAATAATTGTCAGTTGATAAAATATTTTCTTTATCATCGATAATCATATTGTTTAAAGATCGGACGAGGGCGGTTTCAAATTGATACTATCAATCAACAATTGAATTAACTTAATAACACTGGTCCGTTTAGTGTCTAAATACTCAAAAATCCCGATAAGAGCGGGAAAGTATGCGGCACTCGGACCTTTATACGGGAATGGAGCCGAATAGATGACCACTTTATATCTCGGGTCATCATCGCAAACAGAAAAATGGTTTTGGTATATGATCCGCAGATATTGAACACTAAAAAGAGCACTTTCAGAAACAATGACGCTGGTAAAATGTATCATTTATATTGCGACGTCACGAACGTCATTTTGTTTCATCATCAGCGTGCGCCGGATTGTGCACCCCTTGTGTTATTGTATTGTATTGATTTTTTCACTGTTTATTAAGGACATATTTTCATATATGTCTCTTGTTAAATCATATACGAAAATTAAAAGATGTGAACAGCAGAGCCGCAGTCCACGAACTTTTTGAACAGCCCTCGTAGATGTAATGGTTTTAGTGGTACTAATATTTCTGGTAAGAACTATCATGTAAATAGTAAAACTGGTTGTTCTACGAAAAATCTTGTCAAGAGTAGTATGTTGATCAAACGAAGCAACACGTGTCTAAATGCATGAATAGCAATATGTTTGATATCAACACTTTTTTCCGAACCTTTATTTTCCAGATGTGTGAAGCCATTTTTTTTGTCGTGCGCCGGTATAACGTTACTAAGGTAACTTTATGACCATTCTTTTACACGACACGCCGGTTACTCGGCTTTTTTCTTTTGTTTTTTATTTGAGATAGATTTCCACTTAAAGTGATACTTAATTCTTTAGTTGTTTTTTTATTAATAACTCTCTCTGTAGTGCACGAAATTTTTGGACAACCCTCGTATATAAACAGGAAAACTATTTTAGAGAACTTTTTGATTTTATCATTTTTGTAAAGTTGAAAGGATAAGGGACTAGCGGCGTTAAGTTTGACATTTGTAACACAATAAAAACGTAACTTAATGAAGTTCTTAAGACACTTAACTTTGAGAAAAACTTTATAATTTTGTCAGTTTTGGGACAAAGGTGTCTGGATATCTAGATTACTGTTCTAGCAAATACATTCATGATACTTGTAATTCGATATAGACAACAGTTTTAGTAAATGCATGATACCTGCTATATGACATAAATAACCATTCTATCAAACCCTGAGCAAATGTCTATATAATTATGTACTCTCATTCTACTGCTAATTTTTAAGTAGGCTTAAAATAAGTATATGAAGACATCATGTCGTTATGTATATGTTAGTGTTCATCCGTGCTGTTTTACAGAAATAAGAAACTTCGACGCTCTTCTGTGAATAGTGTCTAACTAGTGACTGTTAATTTTTACGCCACGCTTTATATTTCAATCATTTAGAGTCGACGTCAGTATATGGAAACTCACACTTAAGTAAATATATAAAAAGTACTTACATGTACACTAATTTGTGGATATCCAGTGAATTTGAGTAAGTGTTCAAATATCGCTTAAAATATTTTCACATGAGCGATACGGACTGACTGACATACAGATTAGATTAGATTTGAATATAATTTTTTAAAAAAAGATTATTAACGGCTATTCTAATTTGGTTTTCCGTCATTTTTAAGTGATTCGATTTCGATATTATTATTCTTACCAGATAATATACAAGTACAGCATATGCAGCGCTACATATATTATTTTACAACAGAGTTTAGGATACACGCTCGCAATAAATGATGCGTACATATAGTATACAAACAACACATGGGTTTGTGGGTAACAGTAAAAATATCATACCGAGGTAAATACTGTTACCCGAGGCGTTCGGAACGGATGTTTACTTTTTACTATTCAGCAAAATGATATTTTATCCGCGAAAAGCACTCCAGGGTGCAAACAACTAAATTGTATGGGTGTCACAGTTACTCCAAAGAAGGCGGTGATCTCCTATCTTTGTGAACGTCGAAAAAATAAGAATGAATCGAGAAAAAATGGCGGCCATTTAATTTCATTTTATTTAGAAAATACACCACGTGACCAGATTTTATACTGTTAAAAATACTAAAAATACTGTTACCTATGTAACAGTACAAAATTCTTAGTCACGTGGTACACTTACATACAGTAAAATAACTCCCAGAGGCTGATGGGAAATTAACATTACGAGAAAAAAAGTGAGGGGTAATAATATAAAATAACTTCTGAAAACCGAAGTTCCGAATTATCTGAACAAGTAGGAACATGTAACATCAACTGCACATGTTGAAAAAAATATTGAAGCTGATTAAGTTCATGAAATGGCAAAATTAAAGGACTTTTAAAAAAAGTTGATTATCACAATTCACCCTTTAGTACCTTCTATTAACCTATAATCTTTTTTTTATCATCACATTATACTATTTTCACACTTAAATGAAGTATTGGTTGTGATTTTAATAGGTGATAAATAAGATAAAGGGTTCATGTTTATTGAGAAATAGAGGATATTTGTTTGTTTGTGTTCTAAGATGAAATTTTAACGAGTGAGCTTTAAAAACAGTGTTCTCAGGAGTGGCGTAGCCATAAAATTACATCTTACACAACAAACAAACACATTTTCTTCTTTGTTTCATGTTTGAAAAAAGTTTAAACAAAATTTCCTTTATGATTAACTTTAATTTTAAAATCTGTTTTCTCCACTGGTAGCCTCATTTTAGCCGACTTACAAGAAGTCTTGAGCTAAAAAATTCGACAATCAACGCCAAATGGCGATGATATTATTTATTTTATTCTAAAAACATGAATGATCCCTTGTTTTAAAAATAAAAACAAACAATTCTAGAAGAAGAAAAGGTCACATCATTCGACCATATTTCCGTTACTTACGGCGTATTTATAAGATACCAGGCTTTGAGTAATATAAGCGGCCGCCATTTTTAAAATTTGTGTATTTCAAGGGAGGAAAATAATTATGTTTGACGAATAAGGAAGACAGAGAATTGTTGAAAGGCTGTCTTACGAACGCTGGGTTGTTTACTTATTCTTCGGGTTGATGGCTGTCATTGCTATTCAAGTTTTCATATCGCATAAGGCAGTTATTACTCGTAGTGTACTTAAATATGCCCAAAGGTCACCAAGTGCAGATTTTGGATATGGTGTATTTTTCAGACTGTAAAAATGAAACAAAAAATAGAGACAATATTTGGTGATTGGAAATTTGAATGATTTAAAGTATTTTCTTTCTTTGCATTCCTTTTGAGATTTAAGTTATTTATCAATTCCAGCTTTGCTAAACAGCCCTGACAATGTCAGAATTGTTTGCAAAAACAAAATTGAGGTACCACATGGGGAAAATCTTAAAAAAAGAAGTCTCGTCATTGCAAAGTGTGAAATTATATTTTGATAATTTTCACTGTGAAATTATCAAATTTAATTTTCACGGATAAATCAGTAATCCACTCAAAAGCATAAAATAAATTCTGACATTTCGAAGGTTTTAAATCACATGAATAATATTCCTTCACACCTTTTTTAATTTCCGGATTTTGGAAGTAAATTTGAATTGATAGAACCAAAATCTTATAAGAAAATCGTTCAGAATTCAGAATTTAGAAGTTCCGTAATTCAGAGGTATTAATTACATAGAAAACAGAAGGAGAAATTTCGGGACCGATTTCAGAAGTTTCCGGATTTTAGAGGTTCATGAATTCAGAAGTTTCACTGTATATATATATAAATAGATCTTACTGCATGGAAAACCGAAGTTTTCGTGACCTGATTTAACAAAAATAAAAAACGTTAATCTTACTTTTGACATTTGATGACAATGGACGACACTAACGTTTCACAATATATAACCTGCAACTACGAATCTTGGTAAATCAGCGTGCGTTTTGTTAAATATACATCATCATATTTTAAAGACGTTTTCGGTAGTTTTCTGTGCGCATCGTTATGCGCTTCCAAGAAAGATAATCACGGATAATTACTCATCAAAATGAAGGTCAAGTTGAATAGTATTCGGATAAGTGTTTAAATTTCGGCTATAAGCAAATAATGAGTAAATGATACAGAATAGATATTTCTAAATGTTCAGGAGGAGATCGGTTCAAAAGAATAAGAGGTCGTTTAGACAACATCACATAAAGGATTTCTCCTAGCATTAGTACGACATCATTGATGATAATTCTGCGCGCGTTACCCCACCCACTTGTGGTAGAGTGACGAAAGTGCGTCGCCACTTGATTACTGGCAGACAACTGGGCAAAGAAGTTTAAAATGATATATTTTAAAAGTGTTGAATAAAAAACAAAATTAATATCTAAGAAATGTTCCGAATTTCATTATTTTCTTTTTAAATTTCTGAATACTTGCTTACTGTTCGGGTATGTTAGTCGAGTGAAAAAAATTATATGGCCCTATAAATATGTTTTAAAAACATATTCAGTATCATTTACTTAATATAACATCAAAAGAAAAAGAAATTTTTATTACAACATGTTTTTGTTGTATATTTGACACATTTAGTATAACACGGATATTTCTTAAGAAAGCGTGGTAATTTTGACAGCTGGCATATGCGGTAACTATGGAAACTGTCCATTTACAAAAAAACTAACATGTCAACATATATATTTTATTTCTATTTTTGAATCCACCATCAAATGTTACTTGATATATCAATAATGTAGAAAATTCTATGAAAGAAATTTCTTGATAGCTTTAATTTTTTACAGAATTCATGTTTATTTTTCTCATTTTTTGTTTAGTTAAAAGCATGAAAAATTCATTTTTTAAAGAAATATGTTCCAATTATCGTTTGTTTCATACAGAACCTTGAGATAAAGCAAGCTTTGTATAAAATTATGTTCATTGTGTGTGTGTAATAACCTGTCTTATACATTTTTAAAACACAGTTTGTCTATTTTGACAATTTTGAGATATACGGTTACCATGGAAACTGCCATTTTTCAAAAAATCCAACACGCCAACATATATTTTTCTTTTTCTTTTTGAATTCGTCATTAAATTTTACACAACATACAAAAAAAATTAGTAAATTCTATGAAAGGGATTTTTCAATATCTTTTATTATTCTCAGAATTCATGTTTATTTTTCTCATTTTTTGTTCGGTTAAAGAACATGGAAAACTCATTTTTTCAAGAAATATGTTCAGATTATCATTTGTTTCATACAGAATCATTAGATAAGGTTATCTTTGCATAAAACAATGCCTGTTGTGTGTTTTAAGCTATCTTATACATTTTCTATTTGTTATAACACAGTTTGGCTATTTTGACAGTTTTGAGATATATGGTTACCATGGAAACTGCCATTTTACAAGAAATCCAACACCTCAACATATATTTTTCTTTTTATTTTTAAATTCGCCATTAAATTTTGCTCATCATACAAAAAATTTAGTAAATTCTATGAAAGGGTTAAATTTTCATAAAACTGTAGAAAATGTCTTTAAACTGGAATTTTCAAGAAAATGTATATTAACATAATTCAGTTCAGCTTGAGATATGCATGCCACTTTTTAATATCCATCAATCGTTCACCTTCATCTAAAAAATCTTTTTACTTACTAAAACTTAATATCTTAGAAATGAATCCTCGAAAGTATGAGCAGTTGTAAATAGAAAAAAAAATATAAATATATACGACGATTCTTTGCGACGCTGTTTCATAAATACGTTCTACAGTGTCTTCCGAATGTTGGAAAATATTATTTACGAGGAAATTTTCATTTTTTAACCCAGAATGTAAATGTTTTCAATCATGTATACCTTAAAAGAGCTCTATCCCAGTCTTTTTATTCATGCAATGTACAAAATGACAAGACAATAATTTAAGATGATGTCAAACATGTACCCAATATTTAAATTTTGAAATGTTGATTCGTTTAGTGTTTGTCCCTATAATAATGAATGTTACACTGTATAACTGTACGCACAAATTTATTTCCGTTTGATTGTATAGGAGGCTTTATACGTTTATAAAATGTATATTCACTCTCTAAACTTTGAAACAGCAAATTCATTTCTTTGTACAGATGCGGATTTACAGAATTTTAAAGTCACTTATAGAGTGGCAAATAAAAATTTAAGTTCATTTGTGCATGCGCGGCGGTTTGGTAATACATCGTATAGTAAATAAAAAAATGTTGCGACGGTTAACGAGAACGGAGGGCTTGTTGATTGGTACTTGCAGCAAATTCTGAATACTGCTTTCAACTAGTCCGATTTCTATTGTCTTGGACCTGGTGCAACACTTGATAATTGTAAAAATGGTAAGATTTACGCCATTGATTGTAAACAATATAAAATATTTTGATAGGACTTTGCCTTTGATATTCACAGTTGCTATAAATTTGATATTTTAAACATTGCAAACATCAGATAATGCAAGAAAACGAAGTATCTTGCAACTGCAATCCGCTAGTTTATAATCAATATGCAAGGTTTTACAAAGCGTTTGATTAAACGGTTCATCAACTGAAAAAAAAATCCAAAATTCCGTGGAAAGCAAATATTTTACTCCGTAGAATGGCGCATTTTCAAAAGAAATTAATGCAGAAATAACATATTAAGGCCAAGATCAAGATCACATGGACCCCACATAAAAATTGGTTTCTCTTCAATAACTACTCAGTTTATTCAGTTTGACTGAAAATTGAAAACTGGTCTTCTCTCCATAACTTCCTTTAAAAATTAAATAATGAATTTGAATTGACTATAAACTTTTAGTTTAGTTTAAACAAATTCCTTTTAGTTTGATTGTGTTGGAAGCTATAAGCTTATTGAAACACTCTCGGATCCGTTCCTGGAACCAACCAGTACTAAGCAATAATTGTAATGTTGCCCAAGAAAACAACGGCTTGCCCCTGACATGGCTTAAAGCCATTCATTCAGCCACCCGACGCGTTACCCACTCGACCACGCCGCCATAAGTATATTATATACGTTTGATAACCAAATTTGGGATTGTGGATATCAAAGTGACCTAACAACCTTTCTGCTTCATAACTAACTTCCTTCCTTTTCTCAATGCTTTCAAATTTACCATATTAATACGTTGACCTATAAACAAGTTTTGATTGTGTTTGGGACATCTGAAGTAAAGATCAAGGTCACAATAACTTGATATAGGAAAATGGTTTCTCATCCATAGTTTCATTTAGGAGTTCAAATTTACTAAATTGACACTTTTGCTGATCTAGAATTGTGATGATCAAGATCTAGTACAAAAAAAACGTTAAACAACGGAATCTCTATGTGGAAATAAGAGTTAGTCGAATATGGGAAGGAATTGTAATAATTATTATAGCAACAGCAAAGTTTACACGGAAAACAAATTACTTATCAATATCTTTAATATTAAGAAGTAGGAGGCAAAAACGATCCAATGCTCCAGTAGTTGTTAAGGTTTGCAGGACCCTCTTTACAGCCATGTAATGCTCAAAGGCTTAACAGAAGGATTCCCGCGTAAAATGGACTCTTGTTGGACCGGCGATAAGTTCTTTCAGTAAATAAAGTCTCAAATATTTACTTTAATAAACCCAATATTTTACAGCGAACCGTTAATGGATTATATATCTAATTCCTTAGCAGATTCGAATTTGTTCAAGTTTGGAGGGTCTTCCTTACATATTATAAAGCCCAAAGCCCTAACCCATTCAATATGTACTGTTAGCCATTGTAAAATAACGCGACGTACATAAAAAGATCCAATGATCGAGTTGAATCAGAACCCTTTTCATATTCATGTAAGGCTCAAAGGCTTAACGGAAGGATGTCCGCATAAAATTGACTCTCGTTGGACCGGCGATAAGTTCTTTCTATATATAAGGTCTCAGAAATTTACTTTAATAAAACAAATATTCTAGATCGAACTGTTAATAGAATATTTTTCTAATCCTTTGCAGATTCTCGAGCCAACCGTTAAAAGACGTCTAGTCCGATTCATTTGCAAAATCAATTTTGTACAACTCTGGAGTGTATTCCTTACACATTATAAAGCACAAAGCCCTAACCCAATCGATATGTCCTTCAGATTTCCGCGTGGCATGGTCGTTTTCTTGACCGTCGATTTGTTCTTTGTGTATATAAATGATCGTAAAAAGCTCCATTTTCTCGAACAAACCGATTAAACATCACTTGTCCGATCCCTTTGCTCGATTTTGTACAAGTTTGGTTGTTATTCCTTACTTATAATAAATCCCAATGCCCTAACCCAGTCACTATCTTTGAAATTTCCGCATGGCATTATCTATTTCGAGACCGTCGATTTTTTCTTTGTGTATATCTATTTCGAGACCGTCGATTTGTTCTTTGTGTATATAAATGATCGTAAAAAAACAGCATTTTCGAACCAACCGTTTATACTCCACTTGTCCGATTCCTTTGCAAATTCTTTTTGTACAAGTTTAGAGGGTCGTCCTTACGCATTATAAAACCAATACTTATGTCCGTGAGATTTCCGCGTGGAACCGTTCTTTTTGGACTGCGATTTGTTTTTTTTTTTCTCTATAACTAAAACTCGTTTGAAAGTTTCATCATGGAGAAAAAAACTTCTGAAAATGAGATTAACATTATTCCGATCGATACAGTTGCCTAAAGACTTGATAAAAATGTAATTTAATGATGTGTGACGAAAATGTGCCTAAGAGCACGTTTAACCATTTACAGTTTGATCACCACTAGTTCGATTCCTTTGCAAATTTAATTTTGTACATGTTTAGAGGGTCTTCCTTACCCATTATAAAGTCCAAAGCCCTTACCCAATCAATATATGTCCGTGAGATTTCTGCGTGGCATGGCGTTTTCGATTTGATCTTTGTGTATATAAATTATCGTAAATAGCACCATTTTCTCGAGCCAACCGTTTAAACACTTTGCAGATTCGATTTTGTACAAGTCTGGAGCGTTTTCCTTACACATTATTAAGCCCAGATATGTCCGTGAAATTTCAGCGTGGCATGGTCGTTTTAATAAAATTGTAATTTATCAATAGACATACACTGGATGAAATCTCTTACGGTCATTTTCTCTTTCAAAGTGAACTATATTTGTTTTAGAAAATCGAAAATGACGTCACGATCACGTAGTATTGCTACACTGTTATATCAATTTTAATGAAATATCATTACTAGAAAGTATAAAACACACTTAAAACATAATAAAAACGTTTATATCTAAAAGTTACCTGAAATTATGCACGGAGATATACTTAAGATCGTTTTTGGAAAGTCCATATGTGGCCTTTACTGCGTTGATGCAACGTAAAACCAACAAATAACATAGACAAAATAACCTCGAAAATGCACTTTTGAACCTCTGTTTATGCTATGACATTGCTCATATATCAGATTTAATAATATATTAAACTAGCTATTGCGTGTTACATATTTTGTACCCTTTTATAATTAGAGCTTTGTTAATATAATGCAAAACTATATTAACATTTTACGGTCTCGGAATTGAATAATCTTTTCATTGTTTCTTTCCTTTTGTGTAAGATATTCATTGTTTGTTCCTGTTGTTTATATGCAAAGAAACATCTTGGACATGTCCGATAACGTCATATCATAATGCGTACTTGTTATGATTGCGTAATATTGTTGTAGATATAAAAAGACATTGTGTAATAAGCTGTCGTCAGATTACTGTTTAAAGAAAAACATCATGTTTTATTTAGATCAAGGTTACCTATTTCAAAATGATGTATGTAAAGTTAATAATTATTTTCTTTTAACAATAATAATTAGTTATCTCAATCTATATATAAATAAAAGTGAGTCAATCAAATGGTATTATCATTAGTATCAGTAACGATAATGACGTTGATGACATATGGTTATTCAATTGTACTTTTATCAATGATATAATGAGTGATTATTAAAAGTCACGTTAAAAATATTTCCGATCAATTCATAAATATATTTATATTACAAACGTGTAAAACACGAACTTATATACGCATTGTTTAAGATAACATAATTTGATAATATTCTATTAAATTCTTCTCTTTTCAGTTTGTTAACCTTTTACCGCATGAGCATATTGTGAAAAAATGGCCGTTTTCATTGAAAAGCCTCCTGTTACAAGTTCAAACTGCTATGAAACTACGAAAAATGCCTCAGTACTGATGAAACTTGGCAAAAAAGTTTACTCGACCATTAGACAGGACTGATTTTAAGAAAATATGAATGCTAGAGGCATTTTATAGTACAAGTAATATTTTGAGAGTTTTAATCTAATATGGCTATGCTGAAGACGATGAGGGTGGATACCAAGATAATAAAATTGACCGTGCCACATCACATATATGTGATGTATACTTCATCACAGTCTTCACAAAAATAACAGAAAACACCAAATGTTTACCATCTTCTTTAAAAATAAGTGACTATTTAATTTGAAATTTAAAGTTAAAGTTAAAAACAACAACAACAATAACAACACCATATTTACATCGAGTCATAAAATGTTTGAAACCGGGAGATTGCTACGTGTGCTTGCTTTACCATGGCAGCTCTCGAAAATTTTGGAATTCAGTCACGGTTTTGAGAAAGTTCTACTAGAAGATTATCACATCATTTGATATACATTAGAATTCCGGATACCCTCCAATAAATCCAGGATATCTTAAAGTAACAGCAAAGTTATCTATAAAAATATTACTTGTAATAAATCGAGTAATATTTTCTTTGACCATTTATAAAAGTCACCTGGGTTGGCTACATAGTAGAGGTGTTAAAATATAATTGTAATACACCCTTTGTTAGCCATTGAAATAGTATTTAATGTATAAAAGACTTTCAAAATTGGTTATGATTCAAAGCGGACGCTATAGTGCAGTGGTAACACTGTCTGCCTACAAATCAAGGGGTTGTGAGTTCGATCCCCCGCTTCTCCTCTGAACGAATAAATGACTACAAGACTGACTAAACCAGGATATCGACACAGAATGACAGCATCGATAGATACAAGAGAAAACCTTAACGGAACAGGAAACAAGTACCGAAAGTACAAGACCGAAGACGACGACCGATAACAGAAGGAAGAACGGAGACAAAGACTGACAACAAGCGAACAGAGACGAGGACCGATAACAGAAGAACAGAGACAGAAACAAATAACAGAAGAACAGAGACAGGGACCGATAACAGCAGGACTGACAACAAGCGAACAGAGACGAGGACTGATAACAGACGAACGAAGACGAGAACCGAAAACAGAAGAACAAAGACGACGACCGAAAACAGAGACTTCAACCGATAAAACAACATCTGACAACAAAAGAACTGAGACCAGGACCGATAATAGAAGAACGAAGACGACGACCGATAACAGAAAAACGAGCATCAAAACTCAAGAGTACTCAGAGAAAGGTGCCTTTAATTAATGTATATTTTGCATGCACATGTTTAACCTCCTCACACATACGAAGTATCTGAGTAGTCACGTTATATGCTTGCATAGAGTGCCAGATAAAATACATGAAACCTCTATATCTAGCAGTGTAAACCCTAAACACAGGTCTCTTATGTTTAAATGCCTTAAAATTTTCAGTACTATCTTTAATATAACTTCTATATGTTATATTGGCCTATAGAAAAATGTCCACCATCTTGGATTATTCGGCCAAATTGGATTGTTTTTTTTGTTTTAATTCTGTTTTGGTGTCTAATTTGTTTTTACCTAAACATGCTTTGTGACAAATTTCAGGCTTTTCCTTTCCTTAAAAGTTTTATTTGATATATCATCCATTTGATGTTAAAGAAATTTGGCGCTCATTTTAGTGGTCATTTTAAATGGCCATTTCAATGGTCAAGATCAAGTTTTTCAATTTGGTATCCACTTTTACCGGATTCAGCATACCTTAAATAGGTTAAATACACCAAGAAACCTCTTGTACTACAAAATGCCTCTAGCATCTTATAGGGAGCCAAATTCTCAAAGTCAGTCCTGTCTACATAGCCTTTGTAACAGCATATTCAATTTTAAATTTTCTATTACCATGGCGACGGGGGACGTCTCAAAATTGCCAAAACACTATTTTGCTTTTTTTTTTCATGAAAACTTATTTCAAAGTGCTGCAACTTCTCAAAAGATTGAGATCGAGAATAAGGCTTTCCAGCGTTGGTTACACGTTACCTTAAGATTGACCAGAGGCCATTTTTGTCACATATGCAAAATTTTCCTGGCACATTCTCCCCTCAAGTATGAAAAACCTTGGAATTACCTAAAATCGAGATATTCATTGTTAACTCGTGGCCTTACACCTAATTTTGGTGAAAATGTAGTTTTGTTGCATTTTTTTATCTTTTAATTAACAGAAAATGACGAAAACCTTGGAATTACCCAAAGCGAGATTTTCCATTTTAAATCGTGGCCTTAAAAACTGTGGTTTTGTGGCATTTATTTTTTTATTTGATTTACCCTTGTGTAGAGCATCTTGTGAAAATTGGTCGTTTTATTGAAAAGCGTACTGTTACAAGTTCAAACTGCAATGAAATTATAAAAAAAATGCTTCAATACTGATGAAACTTGGCACAAATGTTGACTGAACCATAGCCTTTGTAACAGCATGCTCAATCTTAAATTTTCTGTTATTATTGCAACCGGGACGGGGCGTCTCAAAATTGCCAAAAATCAGTATTTTGCATTGCTTTTTTTGTTTTTTTCTCATCAAAACTGATTTTAAAGCTCTGCTACTTCTCAAAGGATTGAGATAGAATAAAAGGCTTTTCAGCGTTAGTTACACGTTACCTTAAGATCGACGTGAGGTCATTTTTAGCCTGTCATATGTCCAAAACTTTCCTGGCGATGGGAAGGGGGCACATCCCCCTTTGGCACCCCATTGATGTACCTTTTTAACAGGGGGCAGCGCCAAAAAAATGATCACTTTTTTAACAACATTTCTCAAACGAACAACACTGTTTGGGGCCAAAATAGGGCATTTTTACAGTATTTGAGGCCTAAAAAGGGGAGTGAAAAAAGCTGTCAAAACACGTCTATATGAGGTAAAAGGTTTAGCTCTTGCTCACTGCTCATATCATGTCGTGTCCATATATTGTTTCTTCGCAATAGACATGGTGTTATATTTCATACAATAAAATTGGAAACTGGATAATTATTTTGAATCAAAATAGAATGATACATTTTAAATGTTAATAGAGGTTACAGAAATCTTATGAAATGGTCTCATTTCCAGGCAATGATTACAAAGGTTTTTTTTAAACATTAAATCATCTTCTAATGAAGAGCATCAAAATTAATTAAATATACTCTTGCTTAACATTTTATTTGTTGGTTTGTTGTTGTTTTTTATTTGTTTTTATTTGATAAAATTATGAACATGATAAAAGTACAGAAAACAGTCTGCTGTCAAATCCTCTGTTACTTATTTCACTTACAATGTATTTTTAACTTATTATTTCAAAATCAATATTTTAAAGAATTTATTTAATTTTTTCACAGATATATGTAATGAAAGAAGTGTAAATTTGTCGTACAACTGTTTTTACAAAGAGAGTTTGAGAATGGCACTGAGGAATCTGATTTTTTAAAAAATCTATTTTTATTAGTACATATTATATTAAAATAACCAGTCATGAAATACGTAATGTTTTGAGATATAACTAGTTCCGCTTAAAATATATTTTTACTGATTTAACAAAACGGTATGTTAAACGAAATAAGGGGCATTGTTGGCCAAGTGGTAAATGTCCTTGATATCAAACCGTATGCCCCTTACCGCTATGGAGTCGAATTTGCAAGAAACTTTGAATTACTTCATTGAGGAAGCTGTCAACTAGCTAACGTAATGTTAGTGGTTTTACTTAGGTGCCCGCTCGCGCCTGTAAAGCTAAAAAGTGGCCATCTGATATTTACAATGTTAAGCAAAAATCAAACCAAATACACAAAAGGAAAAAAAAACAACCGTTTTTCTTCCGTTTTTTCTTACATCATATCAATTATTAAAATTTATTACACTGAGAAGAACAATTAATGATATTTATTAAACCTTCAAAAGATTCAGATTAAAAAACATACCATTGACATATGTCATATTCTAAAAGTACATGTTCGTAAAATTAATGAAATATAACATGTAAAACTAATTATTCATAAATATACAGCAGTATACATTTGTATTTATACAACACTTAGAACAAATATTACAGTTATTCTGCATCAGAAATAAATTATTTCACAAAATACTAAAATAATTTATACATATGATAGCAATTATTACATTTTATGGCAATATTAGTACATATAATTGCAATATTAATACATATTATGACTCTATAGATATATATAATGGCAATACTAATACAATGTCATGACAATATCAATACATATTATTTTAATATTAATACATAAAACTAGCATAACACAGTTTATGTTTGTCTTTTGAAAGAATATCGTGGAGTGTAAGTGCCGTGGCAATGTGAAAATCACTTTTTATGTTCACTTCATTATGTTTTACTTTTAAAAACATTTTCAAAACTTTCGTGAAAATTAACATGAATCTGGAGGCATTCTTCTTAAATGTAATAATCAAAACAATTTAATAGTGTACTAAATGTAAAAATACATTATGTACAGTTCACGATTACAACAGGATTCGATATTAAAACATATATAAACAATGGCAAAATATATTTCACTTCTTCTGTATGTAAATTAGACAATGATATTAGTATATTTATCAATTACAAAATATATGTCAAAATACGTTATAAAAAGTAAAAAATTTGAAACTCAAAGATATCAAATACATTTAAATATGCATAATATAGAATTTCAAAATCCTCGACTTCCTTGTAAGTAAAATAAGGCAAGATATTAGTAAACTGATGAAAACATGTCTTACGATATATATTTCATATATTCATGCATGGTTACATAGATGTATATGAAGCTGAGCTGTAAAATAAGATATCTGTCCTGTTCAATGATAAAAAAGAGATCATTTTTTCACTTTAATCAGTCTTATTTTGTGTATGTAATAAATAGAATATTATATTCGTGTAGGTTCATTACTGAATTTATTGAACTTGTTGAATAAAGTAATATGGTCGCCAGTTTAATTTTATTCAACTTTTTCAATTAATTCAGTATTGAACTTATACTCATTCAATATCATCTAAGTATTACAAGTACGTAATAAACGCAGCAATATTTGAATACTGTATGACTATAAAATATGTTAAGTAAAAAAGTGACATTACTTAATTAACAATGAACGATTTAAAAAAAAATGTTGATATCCATTGTTATAACTTACTCGTAATAACTTAATTATTTATGACTAAATATATATATACTATAAAGTTTAGTGTTGTAACTTTAAAACAATGTAATAGTGTACAGTGTTTAAATTAATTGTAAAACAAGTATGCCCAAATTACGTAATGGATTTATATTAGCCTTTTATAGTTGTTTAACCTTTACCCTGTTTGGAAAAAGATCAGCCTTTGCCAGCAGTAAAGACCGGTCCAAAAACGGAAACAAATTTATTTATGAACTTCAGGGTAAAGGATTGAACGGTTATTCAGGCAATGCCTCTTGTAAAATTATCTACCAACACCATTCTTTGCACCTATTTTATAATAAAATAGAGATAACCAAACTCACTAAAGAAAGCCCAACACGACAAAAATTGAAAACAGTCCAGGCTCAGTTTAGTTGTAACTGCAAGCCAAAATATCATGCATTATATCGTCATCTTAGTACAGTAATAGGTTAACTCCTATGAATAGTTGAAGGAGTACACCCGTTACTGCACTTATGTGACAATATCTTTGTCATAGTCTTATAAATGAATTGTCTATATTTTTTGTAAACTAATATTTATATGTCATTCGTTAACTTATACACCCAGCATCATCATCTTCATATTTGAAAGATTTAAGATCTTCCATTACGACATGTCCACCGTACGCTAGATCATTGTCTTCTATGTAAATGACAGCATCTTGAACGGACAGATCATTTCCTGGAGATAGTGAATTGTCATTTCCACTTCGTGCAGTCACTGTATCAAGAAAATCGCCATCAATATCAGCGTCCAACAGATTTTTATCTTTTAATTTATCTATAAGCTTAATACATAAAGCGTTAAGGTTGCAGTGCTTCAATGCGTCTAGAATATCGTTCAACTGAGCGTTTGGGGTGGCCTGTCTCCAGCTGGTTAATATTTGGTATATTCTTTCATTGGGTGGAGTGTTTCCTTCTCCAGAATTTTCTATTTTCACATCAATTGTCTCGAAAAAATCTTTATTTGTGTTACCTAGAAAGCAAAATTTCAAAGATTATTACAACAAAAAAACCATGATAGAGGAAAAATTAAAATGTAGCTGAAACTGGGAATAAATACTTATATGTAATTACTGATATTTTATTTTGAAAATTAATTTAATTTGTTGGACATTGCTTACACACACTTTT
>NW_026858067.1:0-9091 GCF_026571515.1 Ruditapes philippinarum
ATGATTATGGCTTTGCATAAAATGAAAACACAATCATCCTCTAAAAGGCATCGTTTTTTTGTAATGTTTTTTTACGGTATTTAAGCTAATTTTTTGTGTTTACATTCCGCCAGTAAAATGGATGTAGATCAACACACAAGAGTATAATCAAATACGTGATTTAATACGAACAAATGGCGTAGAACAGATAAGGGGAGAGAAATACATCATTTAGTACGAAACAGGCAAATTTCCGAATGTATGTAAATACACAGTCTGGTGTTCAGTGTCTGAAAAAAAATGAGACATTGGTGATAGTAATTAGTTTCTATATCATTATTATTATAAAGTTTTATCAGCATTATTATAAATGTTATCAGTATTTTGAAACAACTTAATAAATGGTATAATTTCTAATCATATTTCTAAAATCCAAATCTGAATGACGGCAACAACCTCTAATTTTTATAACCTATTCAATTTTGGTCATTTGTTTCCTGTCAATGAGTGGGGTCCCTTGAGATATTTCTATGATATGAATTATTTCAGTTTTGTTATCGTAACAATTATATAGTAAACAAGGCTTCTTTTATTTTCATACGTTTTATTATATGTTCATATGAATGTCAGTAACTTCATTCTGAAGAGTTTCTATTAAATCATTCAAAATGAGATTTCTGGAATTGGAGAATATTACGGCTGTCGCAATTCAAGACGACAAACATATATAATTACACGAGTAGAACTTCAATATTATTATTAATGGTTTGTGTAATATATTTTATGTGTTTTAGTAATGTTTGTCCTTAACATTCAATGTGAAATTAGAATCAACTCAAATAAAGAACGCATAAATTATTTGAAACTGAAAACCTATGTATTTATTTCTTTTAAAGTTATAAATATGAAATAAGTCCAAAACATTAAAAAAAACTGTAAGTAGATAATAACAAAAAGATGCATTTTAAGCAAGTTGCATCGGTATTACCACTAGAAAACGATTTGATGTATGACAATAGCAACAGTTAAAAATACGCTCCGACATTTTTTATTGGTTATTGTAGCAACTTTTCATTACATTGAGCCTAGTTTTTTTTTCTCATATTCAAATAAATATTTAGATTTTGCTACGTACAGCACTGATTTATGTATTTATGCATATGATTTGTCTGAAGTCTACTTTGTGAGCAGTATGTCTGTGGCTATCAGTTTAAGATTAAACACTTGCTGGTGTCACAAGCGACGATGAGTTTTTAGGATTCCCTATTATTATGTAATAATTACATTATTTATAGACATAATGTACCATTATGTTACAAAGTTTTGACATTTGAATTTGAATAAAGATAACATTTTGGCAAGAAAACAATCAACCAGATGACTTCATAACAATACACACATATGCTAAAGCATCGGAAGCTTCATTTTTGAGATCGATTTAATTTCTTAGTTTAAAAATTAACATGATTTTAAAACCACTTTTGTTAGAAATTATTAGCATTTTTTTTTAATATGGAGATGTCGTTTATAAACTTCGAATGATTTGGGTAATATTATTCATTAGATCTTCCTGTGGCCTTTATTTAAATTGAACAAACATTTTTTGTTTGTTGTTATTGTTGTTAACATGTTATGACCTATCTACTTTTAGGCATCCGCATACTTTGTGACTCATTGGTGAACAGCTCTCAAAACCCTTGGAAATTATTTGTTTTTTCTATTCTGCCTTGCATCCTGTGGACCTTACTGGGATAATCGTATAACTCTGCTCATCTTTAAAGAATTGAATACTTCTGTTATGAATATCCTTATTATAGAGTTACGTGATTATTTTTATGTTCTAATTATTTCACCTTTTGCAGTTTTTTAAAATTTCGCATGTCGTAGATTTATATCACTCACTCCTCGTCGTATAGAAAAATGGAAGGGATTGGTGCACCTGAGGATGACTTTAGGAATGGATGCCTGTAACCGAAAGAAAGTTATTTCATTCCCATATGTAATTCAATTCCTCTCCTTTCATTTTATCCATTCTAAATTGCACCAGTTATCGTCATCTTATGTTGAGGAAAAAATGTGTTTGCTGGTTGTTGTTGTGGTTTTTAATTAAAAAATGAAAACATGCCATAAAACAACAATTTTGTGAATGGTCATGTGTTAACATGGAAAAACTAGATTTAGGGCAATTCCAAGGCTTTTTATCATTTTTTGTTAATCCCCTCCCTGCTCCATACTTTGTGTTGTATTAAATTCTGCTCGATGCTTTTTTCGATACCGAAAATTTGAAATTGACCGAGGCGATATATTATAAGTACATTTCACATATTTACCAGCTAAAAAGTCCATATTTTTATAATATTTCTTAAATGTTAATAGATGCAGTAACGTACATGAAAGCATCAACATATTAAAAGGACAAAAGTATATACTTTATAAACCATTGCTATCGCAGGATACAGTACGGTGAACGTGTCAGTTTACACGCAAAACGCACGTTACACGCTATACGAACGCACGTTACACGCTATACGAACGCACGTTATACGCACGCAAAACGAAACGAAATACGCAGACGCACGCAAAACGATATACGCTAAACGAAATACGCTAAACGATATACGCACGCTAAAACGCACGCAAAATGAAAACGTTTCTAAACCTTTATTTAAACATCGTAATCATTTTAAATTTTTAACAACTTTAGCTACATATGTAGATCGTTTTGCGATAATTTTGATTATAATATATAGATCTATACAGTATGGTAGCTAGAAATGTATTTTAAACGAGTTTATGTAAGAACTGAAATGCACTCAACCTAGCACCGAAATTATTTTTTGTCACAGCCTGAACAAATGATTTTTAGAAATATTTATAAGCTATCATGCGCTAATATCGAAAGGGTAACGTGTTCCTTTTTATCACACACCCGTGCCGATTTTGCGACTCCGTAAATATGGTATTGCACGGCCGTGCATATATTTTGACGTGACGTCATTAGCGTCATACAAATATAGTGCAAAGACGCGCTTAACGTTAGCGTTATACTATAGGTGCGTCAGTGAAAAATGACTCTTATTTCACTTAAAACGGTCTTTATTTTGGGTATGTGATAAATAGAATATTAAATTCGTGTAAGTTCATTACTGAATTTATTGCACTCGTTGAATAAAATAATATAATGCTCGCCAAAGGCTCGCATAATATAATTTTATTCAACTCGTGCAATAAATTCAGTATTGAACTTACACTCATTCAATATCCTCTATTTATGCGCAATCGGATAAAGAACTATCCCTTGCAATCACTACGTAATCTCTACGTAATAGTCCAACATGGCCGACATTGAAAAATTCATTGCAAATTTTCATAAATATACAGTGCTAACAATTAAATTCAGATGGATTTATGAGGCAAATCTATATATTAAGTGAGGCTGCATCATAAACAATCGAACTATATAATCTTGAGTGTAAAATAAAGGAATTCACTATTTTGACAGAAGTCACGAAAACAAATTAAAAACACAGGATTCTACCACGGATAACATTAAGGGAAAAGCTTCCAGAATCAAGAATGATTAAATTGCTGGCACAATACGTAGATTTAAGTTGATGTCCTGTATGTTTCATTAGGACACCGCATCATGCATGATATTTACTGTGTTGTCGCCAGTAAAAGCTTCTCAAAACGAAAGTGAAAGTAGAAATAAACAGTGAAATCACTAAAAAAGGTAAAATTTCTAGGGCATTACAATATATGAGTATAGATCTATATAAATATTAAGAACGCAATTTTATTTTAGGTCTGAAACTGTAATCGAGTAGCCTAATTAATTTGGCGTGAACGGTTTGACCCATTTTACAGACTTTTTTTTTCTTACTGTCAAACCGTTACGCCTAATTTTAACTGTCATTTTTACGCACTAGTCAAAATATATTGACGTGCCAAAGCTTGATTTTAGATATTTTCGTTCTGGGGCAGAATCTCGCTTTAACGTCAAAACCAAAAGGAGACCTTTCTGTGGTGAAACGTGGATTTCGATGTTAATGTAAAAATGCAGACAATTTAAACTAAGAATTTATTCAACAATACAATTTTAAGGAATCAACAGCACAAAAAGTGCTAGACTATTAACTTAAAAGAAAGTAAACCACGTTAGTTTCATTTCACCGTCTCGTTTTTGTACCAACGCCGCCATATTGTGATGTTGCTACAGTAATGTAACATGTACGCTAAAAATCGATATTGTTCGGTACTGTACCGTGCGTGAAGATGTTGTCATTTTTTTCGCGTGGCAAAAAAAATATGAAAAACTGTTAAACAGTGCTTATTATTCTTAAGTGTTGTTATTATTAATTATATTTATTGCTACATTAAAATAAATCGCCAGGAAATAATCTTTAACTATTTTTTCTAATTGATTGAAATCTTTAAAATGATGCGGAGAAACTTTTAATTTAGACCTCTTTTTTTATAAACATGCTTATTAAAGGATAAACACATACTGTATTTCATTAAAATTTATATTGTCACCACTCTGTATTATTATCTATGTTAGAATAATTATGTTAGTTACAACTTGCTGCGTATTAAAATCAGCAACTCCTTGCCTAGGAAAGTTTTGTTTTCCAAACGTGCATTACGCTATGAAAGATTTTTTTGAATTCAAATGGTAAATTCTTGCGTTAATTTTTCATTCCTCAACAGTTTTCAGAAAAGTAAAACTCTTTACTCCGAGCGCCCATTTTTCGTTTGTCTGCGTGTACATGTACCATTTATCCGTGTAATAAAAGACTATAATCAGCATGCCGTAATGACCTTGATATTTGGGTGTTGTTTAAGCGATGTTCCAGAAAAGTTTTTGTTCCGGTATAGAAAATATATTCAACCATGTATTTATTTTTGAAACGATACGTGTCAACTATTCCACAACGCCGACACCGGTACGCTGACCAATATACACTTCGGAAATGTTGACACTGCGCAGTTCTGTTTCTTCCTTACTTAATTTCTTTGTGTCAACTTAAAATTTATAAGATTAATTTTTAAATAAATTTGATTTATAGATAAGTATTTGAATTGGGGCCGTGATTCCTATCCGGAATCAGTTCAACAATTTTCCATGCTGACATGGTCCAAATTGTAAAGAAAAGTTATTTTTAGATTGTAATTACATGCATTTATTTTTCAATTTATAATTATAAATATGCTTGATGATTCATTTTAAAGACGATAATCTTATGCTTAAATTTCTTTCTATAATTCATTTATGAAAATTATTTAAACGGTGGTAAGAATTTAAATGTGTTACGGTCTCGAGTTTCCTCGGTATATTTTCCCGGCTCTGAATAACGCAAGATATACCAACTTTTTTAAGTTTTGAGTTGTGACATTTAATATTTAGGAACTATTTTCTGGTTTTCTATCTAAATTCACTAGAAGGTTAAAAATTATTGAAAAAAAAGAACTGAAGAGGCGCCGTGTTTTCTTGCCGATTTAAAAAGTTCGTTTTCAAAAGCAACAACTTTAATACTTGGGGCAGTAGCAATCTGTATCATATTATTGTTTAAAATGAGTAAACGTGTTGCATACCCCTTAAATCTTATATGATTGGACAAGAATCAAAGAAATCACAGACACTTTGAGTGTGGAGCTCAAAACGCCTTTAAAATCCAAATGAAATGTATATTTGTCAACGTTGGGGTGACACGTTTGAATTTGTCGAAAGATTTTGTAAATGGAGTAAAACGACGATAATCTCGATGTTTATTTCGGCTGTTGCAATGTTTATATTGATGTTGAAGTTTAAAATTGACCATCATCATGAAGAATTATATCTTCTGTGTCTGTGGGCCAAAGGATTATGTGAAAATATTGGAAACGGAATAAAATACATGGTGTTTTTGACGGTAGGTGTGCGGATTTTTCCCGGCGAACATTTTTATCTTGTGTATTATTATAGACGTTGAAATATGTTTTTTTTTCAAAACGGCTTATATTAAGTATTTTTATATATATATACATGACCAGTACATTATAGAAGTGTGAAAAGCCTAATGAAATTTAATGAATTAAAGTGTTATATTAAGAATAAACTTGTATTTTGGGCCTGAAACTGTAAGCGAGAAAAAAAATGAGGAAAATGGAGAAACTTGTCAACCTCATGCACCTCGATCCATAAGTGCCAGGAGGGGAGGAGTGTTGGACTCCAATAATTTGTGAATCATGTGTAAACTGTAAAGTATATGGATTTACCAAAAGAGCAGCGCATCAGAAAATATGTTTCATAGTATTGAAATTGAAATTTATTGACATTTTATGCACTATATGTTATAATATGCTATATTATTATTAAGAAACATTAAATGCCTAATACCTTCCTTTTTGTTACTGTCACAAGTTTAAAAAAGAAAGGTGCTGCCTCACCAGGACTTTAACCCGGGACCCTTGGAATACCGTTCTGCCACTCAACCGACTGAACTATATTGTATTAGGCTGCTAACGCATCATCTCCCTATATAGTGAACAGTTCGGAACCATAGACCATTCTTAATATTCTACAGCTATTTTTAGAACATGAACCAGAACGAGGCGTAACTGGCAAGCTGATAAGCCAGTATAAGCTGTGTATACAATGAAATTGACTTATCTTTGGTTCCTTACATTAATTTCTCATTTGTAGAGTTATATATTTATCAAAACAAAGGTTATCCCTCTATAAAGAATTCAATTATATTTATGAGGTATCCATTTATGGTTTAAGAGGTGAGTAAGAGAAGAGATTTTTTTACTTTCGGTTTCAATTTTGCTGTTATAAAGATATTTCCTAACATAATATAAGGTTTATAGGTATCTTGTATTATATAATCTTAGTTGTTCTGTTATTTATGGATTCTTGATGCCAACATAAAGGTAATTGCAAATTGAATCTTACAGATAAGCCCCTAATGACCTGTGGAAAATCTTTATCAGATGTGTATTGGGTGGATTATATCAAACATTTATTGACTCAGTTATAAGGATCTTTTACCATAGTTTCTGGAATAAACTAATGCCTAGCCAAATTCTATTTTAATTTGTACTTCCAGTACTACCAGCAACTGGTTGCGCAATATAAATTAAGGGAAATGCCATAGATAACAGAGAAAGAATGAATTTTCTTATTTATTTCAAAATTTTAATAAAGACTAAACTTTAATACTTCCTAATATTATATTATTTTTATTATCCTTTTTTTTATTGAAAACTTATTTATATATACATATAAAACAATATAATACATAAGACTGACTATTACATTTTGTCCATGATTGCACTATGGGTTCATTAAAATTAGGTAGTGTACATGCTACTGTCCATAACTGGTTGACAGAAATGCAATAGGTGTGTGAAACAGATGAAACTCTTTTATTCTTTTGGTTTTTACTTATTGCTGACCATTCTCTCTCTCATTTTCTAGTGTAAATTTGTTTTTTATACAAATGCTGAAATATTCAATGACAACTTCCCTTTCTGAAAGTATCTTCATTAATGTAAACCCTTTATCACCCATCACATCATCTTCAGTTTCAAAAAGTTCAATTAGACCTCACATCTGACATGCATCCATGTAACAATGACACAAATGCAAACATGTGCAGGGTGTCCGTTGACCCTTGAAATGACCATTTGACCCTTCAAATTTCCAATGAGCCTGATTTGACCCTCAGGATTTTAACTGGAGGGTAAAATTTTGTTAAAATCAGTGGGATTTTGCCTTGTAGTCGGTAAGACTTAGTCAAAATGACCCTCAGGATTCATGGCTAGTGAACAACCCTGAATTGTGCATGCTCCTTTGTAATTTCAATACAAACTCAGCTGAGTTGCAGGGTCTTTACATCTTTTTGGTCTCCTCCATTTCAAGCCTCATGAAGCCTTTAAATATCATTTTCTTCCTGTGTTTCTGTAGAACCATAAGATGTAGAATGGTTAGCAATTGTACTTGTTGCATTATCTTCTTCATCTTCATTATAGACAATGCTGAAAGATATATATTTTACCATAAAATATTATTTATTCAGTATCAGTGAGAATTTAAATGATTTTTTTCTATATTTAAAGCAAATACATTTATTAAACATAAATAAGCGTTATATTATATGTATTTAAATGAAATGATGAATATGGGAGTTAAATCAGTGACTTTATCATAAAAATTACCTATCAATGAGCACTTTAATTCTTTGGTGAAAGAATTTTTCTTATAAGTGGCCTTCTTAATTGGAGTTGTTTGTTTCAACCCAATTAAACACTGATGGAAAAGAACCAATTTGAAGGGAGTCCAGTTGTAATCCTCAGTTTAAAATGTTTGGAACACACCACAGAAGATGCAGTGACCCTAAAATATACAACATATATTTATAATAAGGAATGATATGGTAACTATTAGTCAGCTTCAATCCTCTATTTGTAACATAAATTTGAACTGATAATAATTTACAAGTTTTAATTGTTTTAACTGTTAGATTAAAAGCAAGCAGTTCTCCCATTATTTTATTCTAAATTTACAAAATCTGTATTTTACAAAAATATTATTCTGTTGATATAGTAGTCAAAGTTTACAAAATATCATTTTTAGATGCTTACCTTTAACAATGACCCTTTATCCCTTCTTATCTTAGAAAGTTAGTCATCCATAATTTGTTGTGTGTTTTTTTTAATCTTTATCCTTTGGAATATGGTAAAACATATTTACCATCAGAATAGCACATAGGTACACAAAAATGATCATTAGTACTTTTCTTTATTAACACCCAACATCGTGGCTATATAGTGAGATAAGAGTGGTCAGTGTGTTTACATTCATGCCATTTAAACCTCGTTCTGGTTCTGGAATTCCAGGTATGCATATAATTTGAGAAGGGTCTATTACATATTCCCCTGCTTTATTGAAATTCGTCCTTGAATGGGTACAGTGAACAATGTGAAATTGGACTTGAGTTTTGAGTTTTACACCATCCATCACAGTCCCCTTTGGAATAGGTGATGGTATGAAACTTCAAGGCCAATTTCACATTGTTTTATTACTAACTGTTGGGAGTCAAATGTCAAAGGGTGAGAAAAATATGCA
>NW_026858068.1:0-65792 GCF_026571515.1 Ruditapes philippinarum
ATAAACTTTAACCTTAGTTATATCGCTACAATGTTAATTTCATAAACGACACATTATTGATTAACATATATGAACTTTTTAATCTATGTAATCGTTGATATTGTTGAAATGCCGACCATTTAATCATAACTTTTTCTATAATAGTTTTTTTCTCTATGTTTACTTTTCATATATGTTCACGACATATTTTATTTCATGTTGGTGGCTGATATGTGGAAAAGAGACTTCATCAATGATGACATACATAGATGAGAATAAAGATAAATGATTAAAACTCAGATATGTACTTAACCGGCTATTTAAAGTGTTAAGTTCGGTAAAAAAATACCTGTGTATGTCACGGCCATTCACAAGCAAACTGAAATTCCATTAATAGCGTCCCGTATATTCACAAATTTAATTTGATATCATTCTGCATCTGAAAAGAAAATTAGATAAATTATTGTCGTTCTGACCACATTTGTACAATAACAAAGTATTGGTCAAGTAGAAAATGATAATAAGAAGACTCACTTCAAGATAGAATACTTGAAGATGTTACCGCACTGTTACAACCAGTTTTGCAATAAAAACGAGTTTTGCAATAATTTTATTGCAAAACTGGTTGCGTTGACATGATTTCATTGCAATTTGATTACAACCGGTTTTGCAATAAAAAACGAGTTTTGCAATAAAATATTTTTTCTATCGGATTTTATTGACATTATGCAAAAGACATTATAAAATTTATCTATGTATATTAGGATTGATGCAGGAATTATTTTCTGGGATAATGAGTGTATATGCATATGATCAAACATTAATTTACATTCTCAATTTCATTAGTCGTTTTTCTTTTAATATATATGATGAAAGGATGATCATCATGAAATATCAGGACATGTACATTTACAGCAACAACTGTATTTGCTCAAATTTCGGTCATATACATACAAGAACTTTTAGTAAGGCCTTAACTTACCAATTCTTTGGTGAAAGAAAAAAAAAACGATTTTTGCAATAAATTTATTGCAAAACTGGTTGCGTTGACATGATTTTATTGCAATTTGATTACAACCGGTTTTGCAATAAAAAACGAGTTTTGCAATAAAATATTTTTTCTATCGGATTTTATTGACATAATGCAAAAGACATTATCAAATTTATCTATGTATATTAGGATTGATGCAGGAATTATTTTCTGGGATAATGAGTGTATATGCATATGATCAAACATTAATTTACATTCTCAATTTCATTAGTCGTTTTCCTTTTAATATATATGATGAAAGGATGATCATCATGAAATATCAGGACATGTACATTTACAGCAACAACTGTATCTGCTCAAATTACGGTGATATACATACAAGAACTTTTAGTAAGGTCTCAACTTACCAGTTCTTTCATGAAAGAAAAAAAAACGAGTTTTGCAATAATTTTATTGCAAAACTGGTTGCGTTGACATGATTTTATTGCAATTTGATTACAACCGGTTTTGCAATAAAGACGAATTTTGCAATAAATATTTTTTCTATCAGATTTTATTGACAATAAACAAAAGACATTATAAAATTTATCTATGTATATTAGGATTAAAAGGCAGGGATTATATTCGGAAATAAATATAGTCTCGTTTCTTTTAATATATATGATGAAAGTGATATACATACATGACGTTAAAATAAGGTCTTACTTACCAGTACATTGAAGAAATAGACATATACGACTTTTTATTACTTCAAAGCTTACAAGTTATAATACAAAAGTGTTTACAATATTATTACAAAACAAACTCGTTGCGATGACATATTTTTGTATCATATTTTCACACCAACTTGTACAATAAAAACGATATTTGCAATAATAACCCGTTGCGTTGACATAATTTTATTGCCATGTATCCCAAGCAATTTAGCGCAAAAAAAACGAGTTTTGCAATAAAATATTTTTATATCGGATTTGATTGAGATTATAACGTTGACATTATAAATTTCTTATGCGTAAATAAGAACTTGCATGCAGGGCTTATCTTCGGGAGTATTGTATACATGTATATGATTAAAACATTCTAAAAGTTGCTTTTTTTTTCTTTTAGTATTTTTGATGGAATAATGATCATCATGAAATATCAGGGCATTACATGTTCAACAACAACTGTTGATGATATTCTTACATGACCTTGTTATAAGGTCGAAACTTACCAGTGTTTTTCAGAATTTAATGATAACATTATTGCAAAACGCCTTGCGATGACATCATTATGTTGCAATTTTTCACAACCAGTTTTCAATAGAAACTAATTTGGCAATAAAATATTCGCTATATCAGATTTTTTGAGATTATACTCTAGACAATATAATGTTCATCTTTGTCTATATGGATTCACATGCAGGGATTCAATTCAGAAATATGCACATAAAATCTATGGTTAAAAATATTTTTATTGCAAATATGATAATGGAATGATTTTTATTGAAAACGAGCGCATTTACATTATCTGAAACAACTGTGCTTTTGCAAACTCTTTGGAGCAAAACTCTGTGATATACATTCATGATATTGTTAAAGGGATATTCAGGCAACATAATATCAAAAATATTAAAATGATCTAATGTACTGAAATCAAGCTAAAGTTACTTTTCATGAAGTTTCAGCATGAATTTCTTTTTAAATTCTATATGTTTTGGGTTAGAAGCATAAATATATCTATATAGGTTGAACAAAATTTAGACGTCAATAGAATCACCAAATAGTTTTAAACAAGTCTGGTGACTTGAACAAACCCTTGAAGTTACAATTACAGATATTCTGGATATTGTGTGATTGAAACAAGCCTAAGTCAATCATTTGACATGTTCTTTAAACGTTTCCAGAGTTCACTTTGACAACTATTGTGAAATGCTAGCGCTCTAACCTGACCCACGTGGGTCAAGTTAGGGAACCACAATTTTATTCTTTAACTGTGGTTTATTCGTTGACTGTCTAATAAATTTATTTTGAGGGCATTTACAGAATAATGAATGAAAAATTCAAAACTAAGAAATGAAAATTTTGCCTGTGTCTCTCTATAAATTGTCGAAATTTACAAGTACTTTTGAAAAGTGTTGACAACATTATTGCAAAACTATTAACGATGAAGTTTGGCAATGAAATAGAATTATATGTTTTATGTCTACACCGTACTGAAGATATTATAGTATATACATATATTTGTACATCAGGATTTATATGTAGCGAAAAAGGTAAGGAACATAATGTCAAATTTTGCCGTTAATTATTCGAAGTACAAACATGTCCGCGTTATGATTTAGAAACATAAAACATTTTTCTCAAGAATGTGTTAATTTTTGAAAAACTCGATACAATGAATTAATATGTGTACCAAACTCCTTTGGAGATATTTAAGTGATGATATTTTTTAAATTAGCTCTTATATGTAGTTTAATTTTGCAATTAGGATTGATATGTGTTAATGCTAAAATGACTAAATTGCGGCTTTGAGATATGATTACAGTTTCTTATGTCCATAGATTTAAATGTGTGTTCAGCAAAGCATGAAAATTACACGAAATTGCACGGTTTTAGCAATTAAAATATTAGACAAATCTGTCTTATATTTTTACAATACAAGAGCGATCAGTGATCACATGTGTCGCCTCAAGATGGCCAATTTCATGTTTGGACAAGTTTTGTGACAGACGGACAGACAAACGGGCAGTGCACAACTAGACTTGGTACTGATCATTCCTGTAAAGTTTGGACGAAATTGCACCAGTAGATTATGAGGAGTAGTCCCGACAAGTTTTGTGACGGACGGACAGATAGACAGACGGATAGACAGACAGACGACGGAGAAGTGATCCCTATATGTCGCCACTACTCCGTAGAGGCGAAACAAGTCAGTGTTTTCTTTGCTTTCTTTTTTGACACTAAAAGCACCTAAAATCATTTTTCAAAGACGACTATGCAAAAATGTGTTACTAAAATATAGATAAATACAGAATCCCTAAAGAAAGCCCAACACGGCAAAATTGAAAATGTTGCAGGCTCGGTTTGATTGAGCCTGTTCATGGACGGTACTTGAAAGTGCAAGTTACCATCCATGCCCCCTAGCACCAGCTTAAGCAGAATTCAACATTAATACGTGAAATAGTAAAATTTTGAATTTAGAAACATCCGCAGATGTGTTCATACGGCGGTTATCATGGACCCCTCAATGTGACACTTCAGTGCCATTCCATGAAAAGCGGCGTATGGTCCCCAAGTAATAAAAAGCGTGTGCCCTAAACGAGAAAACAATGGGCGGAACTAAATAAAATGGAATTTTGAAAGGGGATCAGAGGTTATGAACACTAAAAACTTGTTTAATGGTTTTCTTTTTGTCAAAAGCCTGCCAACCATGACAAGGTCGAAAACCATCTGGCAGGATTTTTTTTCTTTTTTTTTTCTCTTTTTTTTTTTTTCATTTTTTAAATCTTTCATTTTTTTCTTTTATTTCTCAATTTTTTCATTTTTTTTGCATTTCTGTTATAACTCTTTTCATCTCGTCTTCATTATTTAATTATAAATGTGTGTTCAGCAAACTCTTTTCATCTCGTCTTCATTATTTGATTATAAATGTGTGTTCAGCAAAGCATTAAAATTACACGAAATTGCACGAATTTCGCAATTAAAATAAAAGAAAAAACTCTGTCTTATATTTTTACAATAAAATCAGTGTTTTATTTGCTTTCTCTTTGACACTAAAAACACCTAAAATCATTTTTCAAAGACGACTATGCAAAAATGTGTTACTTGAAACTTGTTTAATGGTTTTCTTTTTGTCAAAAGCCTGCCAACCATGACAAGGTCGAAAACCATCTGGCAGGATTTTTTTTCTTTTTTTTTTCTCTTTTTTTTCATTTTTTAAATCTTTCATTTTTTTCTTTTTTTTCTCATTTTTTTCATTTTTTTTGCATTTCTGTTATAACTCTTTTCATCTCGTCTTCATTATTTAATTATAAATGTGTGTTCAGCAAACTCTTTTCATCTCGTCTTCATTATTTGATTATAAATGTGTGTTCAGCAAAGCATTAAAATTACACGAAATTGCACGAATTTCGCAATTAAAATATAAGAAAAAACTCTGTCTTATATTTTTACAATAAAATCAGTGTTTTATTTGCTTTCTCTTTGACACTAAAAACACCTAAAATCATTTTTCAAAGACGACTATGCAAAAATGTGTTACTTGAAACTTGTTTAATGGTTTTCTGTTTGTCAAAAGCCTGCCAACCACGACAAGGTTGAAAACCATCTGGCATTATTTTTTTCTTCTTTTTTTCTTTTTTTCTTCTTTTTTTCTGTTTTTTTTTTTATATTTATTTTTCTTTTCTTTTTTTTATATATTTTTTTTTTTTTTTTTTTTTTTCGTTTTTTTTTCCTTTTTTTTTCTTTTTTTTTTTAAATTCTTTATTTTCTTTCATTTTCTTTTTATTTTGCATTTTTGTTATAATTCTTTTTATCTTTTCTTCATTATATAATTATTTATGTGTGTTCAGCAAAGCATGAAAATTACACGAAATTGCACAAATTTTGACAAACTATGTCTTATATTTTTACAATAAAATTAATGTCTTTTTTGCTTTCTTTTTTGATACTACAAGCACCTAAAATAATTTTTCAAAGACGACTATGCAAAAATGTGTTACTAAATACTTGTTTAATGGTTTTCTATTGGACAAAAGCCTGCCAACGACGACAAATTTGAACACCATCTGGCAGGATTTTTTTCTTTTTTTTTTCTCTCTTTTTATATTTTATTTATCTTTTTTTCTTTTTGTTTAATTCTTTTGTTTTTTATTCTTTTTTTCTTTTTTTCTAATTTTTTTCTCTCTTTATTTTGCATCTGTGTTATAACTCGTTTCATCTTTTCTGATTTTGTGTCGCCTAAACGGAGTAGTGGCGACATATAGGGATCACTTCTCCGTCGTCTGTCTGTCCGTCTGTCTGTCTGTCCGTCCGTCACAAAACTTGTCCGGACTACTCCAAATAAACTGCTGGTGCAATTTCGTCCAAACTTTACAGGAATGATCATTACCAAGTCTTGTTGTGCACAGTGCACATTGTCAGCATTTTCCGGTTCAATGATTTTTGTCAGAGTTATGGCCCTTTAATAATTTTTATTTTTGAAGTTTATCCGGACTACTTCTCTTATACCACTAATGCAATTTCAATGAAACTTTACAGGATTGATCTGTAGTTCAAGTCCTTGCGCGTATTGCACGGGTTTTCCGGTTGAATGATTTTTGGCCGAGTTATGGCCCTTTGATAAAAAGGTGTTTTTTTCTGTGCGTTGCCACATACACAAAAGCTTGTCCGGACTACTCCTCAAAAACTACTGGTGCAATTTTATCCAAACTTTACAGGAATGATCAGTACCAAGTCTAGTTGTGCATTGTCCGTCTGTCTGTCCGTCTGTCACGAAACTTGTCCCAACATGAAATTGTCCATCATGAGGCGACAAATGTGGTCACTGATCGCTCTTGTATTGTAAAAATATAAGACAGATTTGTCTTATATTTTAATTGCAAAATTCGTGCAATTTCGTGTAATGTTCATGCTTTGATGAACACACATTTAAATCTATGGACATAAGAAACTGTAATCATACCTCAAAGCCTAATTTAGTCATTTTTAGCATAGAGAGGAAGTTTCAACAAAATTTTGTCATCGCAAGATAAATTCATTAAAAGGCAGTTGTTCATAAAGAATATGACCTTATTATGCAACAATATCATTTTTTTATCAAATATTTGGTAATAAAACATATTTTTGTTTAATACGACAGATATATTTCAATCGTGTTCGTTTTCCGAATTGATTTAACACATATCAATCCTAATTGCAAAATTAAACTACATATAAGAGCTAATTAAAAAAAAATATCATAACTTAAATATCTAAATATAAAGTAGTTTGTTACACATTATTTCATTGTATCGAGTTTTGCAAAAGTTAACACCTTTTTGAGAAAAATGTTGTAAGTTTCTAAATCAAAACGCAGACATGTTTGTACTTCGAATAGTTAGCGGCAAACCTTGACATTATGTTCCTTACCTTTTTCGCCACATATAAATCCTGATGCTTGAACACTTTTCAAAAGTACTTGTAAATTTCGACAATTTATAGGGAGACACAGGCAAAATTTTCATTTCTTAGTTTTGAATTTTTCATTCATTATTCTGTAAATGCCCTCATAATAAATATATTAGACAGTCAACGGAACAAAACTTATCTCTAAAGAATAAAATGGTGGTTTCCTAACTTGACCCACGTTGGTCAGGTTGGAGCGCTAGCATTTCACAATAGTTATCAAAGTGAACTCTTTAAAGAACATGTCAAATGAATGACTTACTAAAAGGCTTGTTTCAATCACACAATATCGACACTGTCTGTTATTGTAACTTCAAGGGTTTGTTCAAGTCACCTGACTTGTTTAACCCATTAGCGCCTGTTGTCTACTTTTGTAGACACTAGCAGTTATCAGTACACTAGGACCTAATTATGAGCGCACATTTGTTTATCATTATTATTCTATACTTGTTGTCATGATAAGCGTTAATTGGACTATTTTGCTAGACAAAATGCAGACCACTACGTTATTTGCAGTGTGTTTTCAACAAGAATGTAATAAAAATTGCCTTGAAAATATTATTGAAAATGGCTAGCAGAAACAGGTATGTAAAACTTTATATTGTTTTTATTTTATATCATAAAGTATGATTGTTTTATATTGTATAATTATATTTCTGCTCAATTCCTGTTTTATAATTCAGAAATATGTATAAAATGTGTTATGACAGTCAATTTAGATTTTGTCTACAAAAGTAGACAATAGGATCAAATGGGTACGTTTTATCATTATGAAAATATTTTGTTGTTTACAGAAGATACACAGTAAATGAAATCATATTAATGCTTGAGGATGAAGGTAACTTTGAAAGGGCAGATATACATGTTCAACCACCTCCTGTAGATGAACTGACAGATGAAGATAGTGCAAGTGAAGATGAAGAAGTAGGTTACAACAACCTCAGTGGACGTCAGTTAGACCAACAAGCAACAGCGACAGTTATTCGCCTAGATGGACGTCATGTTGTTGATTCAGCACCAGACTCCGATCTAGTTAGTAATAAATAAATAAAATAAATAAATGAAATAAATAAATAATAAATAGATAAATAAATAAATACGAAGCAAGTAAGTAAATAATGTACAGTAAATCCAGTTGAGAATAAGATTTTTTATATTTATCATATTTTATTTTTCAGGAAACTGACCATTCTTCAGATTCTTCTGATACAGATGAATAAGAAGTGCCTGCAAATATTGCAAAAAGACCTCAAGTAAGAATTTCACTACGGGATCCAGCTCCGCGTCCCAAACGACCTGCACCAGTAAAGAGGAAGTGGGAAAATAAAGATCTACCTGAGCAAGATAAAGACAGATTCACTTGGCATGGCTCAAATATAGACAAAAGTCGATGGCCGCAAACACCAGATGGCATCTTCAACTTATTTTTTGATGATGACGTGATCAACATGATTGTTGAACAGAGTATAAGATATGCTGGTTCAAAAGGCAACCATTCGTTTTCAACTTCACCCCAAGAAATTAGGATCTTCCTAGCAATTCTGCTTATATCAGGCTATAACACTGTGCCAAGACGGAGACAGTTCTGGAGCCGGGATGATGACGTAAGGAATGAGGCAATAGCTCGTACAATGCCGCGAGACAGATACGACATATTGGTGCGATAACAACAATCTTGACAGGGAGGACAAGTTTAGCAAAGTAAGACCACTGCTATGTCTGCTGAATGAGCGCTTCTTGTTATACTTCTTGAAAGAGAAAAACCTTTCAATCGACGAAAGCATGATCCCGTACTATGGGCGACACGGAGCGAAACAGTTTATTCGTGGGAAACCAATTAGGTTCGGTTATAAGATGTGGGCGTTAACGACAGCACTTGGATATGTTTTACAATTTGAGCCCTATCAAGGGGCAAAAGGCCACCAAACCCATGATCCTGGCTTCCTTGGAATGGGCGGAGCAGTAGTTATGGACCTGCTTTCAGAGCTGCAGAAAGATGATGCATACCATCTGACTTTTGATAATCTATTTACTTCCCTGAGGCTCGTGGACCGGCTTACAGATATGGGAATATCTTGCACAGGAACCATCCGTGCCAACCGAATAGAAGATTGTCCTGTCAAAAATGTAAAAGACATTGGAAAACGCAACGAGGAAACTATGATAAAAGGTATGACGCACACAAAGGTCTGATAGTGGTGAGGTGGAATGACAACAATATAGTAAATGTGGTGTCAAATTGCCATGGAGTTGAACCATTGCAACAAGCAACACGGTGGTCAAAGCAGGCAAAAGCTAGGGTGCGCCTTCCGCAGCCATACCTTATAAAGCATTACAACCAGACAATGGGAGGTGTGGACAGGATGGATCAAAATGTTGAGAAGTATCGTATCTCTATCAGATCCAAGAAGTGGTGGTGGCCAGTGTTTATGTATTGCATTGACCTTGCGGTGCAGCAGACCTGGCACATTTACCGTGCTACTGATGCAGGATTGAGGCAACCATTAGATCTGTTAGGTGTCAGACGAGCTCTGGTTACTGTGCTGCTTGCTCAGGGGCGTACACCTGCTGTCAGCCCTGGCAGACCAAGAGGTAGGATGAGGCCATTGTCAAGAAGAATTCCAGACCATATCCGACTTGATGGTAAAAATCATTACGCAAAGCCAGCAAAAGAAGTGCGCTGTTCATTGTGTGGAAAAAAATGCAGGACACAATGTTTCAAATGTAATGTTGGAGTGCGCAGGAAATGCTTTGAAATGTTTCACAGTGTTTAGGTATTCATACGATCAAAGCCAAAAGACATGAACAATAATAATTCATATTCAGAATGAATTTCAGAGTGAACACTTCTGTGCCTAATGTCTACTTTTGTAGGAAAGGTAATAGAAAAATTGCCTGTATAAACTTTAAGGATTTTTTCAAGTAAAAGTTATCAAATAAACCAACAATAGGTTATCTGGACATATATTCTATATGTGTTTTACATATACCCATTTGCGCCTGTTGTCTACTTTTGTAGACAAAATATTAAAACACTAAAATAAAAAATACAGTACTTATATTTGAAAAATAAACGGATATATGTTATAACTATATGGTTACTATATGTTTTATACATTTCTTATATAAAAATAAAATTCCGGCACAAATGGGTTAAAACTATTTGGTAATTCTATCGGCGTCTAAATTTTGTTCAACATATATAGATATATTTATGCATCAAACCAAACATATATAGAATTTAAACAGAAATTCATGCTGAAACTTCAAGAAAAACTCATTTTAGCTTGATTTGAGTGCATTAGATCATTTTAATATTTTTGACATTATATTGCCTGAATATCATGAATGTATATCACAGAGTTTTGCTCCAAAAATTTGCAAAAGCACAGTTGTTTCAGATAATGTAAATGCGCTGGTTTTCAATAAACATCATTCCATTATCATATTTGCAATAACAATATTTTTAACCATAGATTTTATATGCATATTTCTGAATTGAATCCCTGCATGTGAATCCATATAGACAAAGATAAACATTATAATGTCTATGAGTATAATCTCAAAAAATCTGATATTATAGCGAGTATTTTATTGCCAAACTAGTTTCTATTGAAAACTGGTTGTGAAAAAATTGCAACAAAATGATGTCATCGCAAGGCGTTTTGCAACAATGTTATCATTAAATTCTGAAAAACACTGGTAAGTTTCGACCTTGTAACAAGGTCATGTAAGAATATCATCAACAGTTGTTGTTGAACATGTAATGCCCTGATATTTCAAGATGATCATTATTCCATCAAAAATACTAAAAGAAAATAAAGCAACTTTTAGAATGTTATAATCATATACATGTATACAATACTCCCGAATATAAGCCCTGCATGCAAGTTCTTATTTACACATAAGAAATTTATAATGTCAACGGTATAATCTCAATCAAATCCGATAGAAAAAAATATTTTATTGCAAAACTCGTTTTTATTGCAAAACCGGTTGTAATCAAATTGCAATAAAATCATGTCAACGCAACCAGTGTTGCAATAAAATTATTGCAAAACTCGTTTTTTTTCTTTCACCAAAGAATTGGTAAGTTAAGACCTTACTAAAAGTTCTTGTATGTATATCACCGAAATTTGAGCAAATACAGTTGTTGCTGTAAATGTACATGTCCTGATATTTCATGATGATCATCTTTACATCATATATATAAAAAGGAAAAAGACTAATGAAATTGAGAATGTAAATTAATGTTTGATGATATGCATCTACACTCATTATCCCAGAATTAATTCCTGCATGTCAATCCTAATATACATATATAAATTTCATAATGTCTTTTGTATAATGTCAATGAAATCCGATAGAAAAATATTTTATTGCAAAACTCGTTTTTATTGCAAAACCGGTTGTAATCAAATTGCAATAAAATCATGTCAACGCAACCAGTTTTGCAATAAAATTATTGCAAAACTCGTTTTTTTTCTTTCATCAAAGAACTGGTAAGTTAAGACCTAACTAAAAGTTCTTGTATGTATATCACCGAAATTTGAGCAAATACAGTTGTTGCTGTAAATGTACATGTCCTGATATTTCATGATGATCATCCTTTCATCATATATATTAAAAGGAAAACGACTAATGAAATTGAGAATGAAAATTAATGTTTGATCATTATTATGCATATACACTCATTATCCCAGAATTAATTCCTGCATGTCAATCCTAATATACATAGATAAATTTTATAATGTCTATTATATAATGTCAATAAAATCCGATAGAAAAATATTTTATTGCAAAACTCGTTTTTATTGCAAAACCGGTTGTAATCAAATTGCAATAAAATCATGTCAACGCAACCAGTTTTGCAATAAAATTATTGCAAAACTCGTTTTTTTTCTTTCACCAAAGAATTGGTAAGTTAAGACCTTACTAAAAGTTCTTGTATGTATATCACCGAAATTTGAGCAAATACAGTTGTTGCTGTAAATGTACATGTCCTGATAGTTCATGATGATCATTCTTTCAACATATATATTAAAAGAAAAACGACTAATGAAACTGAGAATGTAAATTAATGTTTGATCATATGCATATACACTCATTATCCCAGAATTAATTCCTGCATGTCAATCCTTATATACATAGATAAATTTTATAATGTCTTTTGTATAATGTCAATAAAATCCGATAGAAAAAATATTTTATTGCAAAACTCGTTTTTATTGCAAAACCGGTTGTAATCAAATTGCAATAAAATCATGTCAACGCAACCAGTTTTGCAATAAAATTATTGTAAAACTCGTTTTTATTTCTTTCATCAAAGAACTGGTAAGTTAAGACCTTCCTAAAAGTTCTTGTATGTATATCACCGAAATTTGAGCAAATACAGTTGTTGCTGTAAATGTACATGTCCTGATATTTCATGATGATCATCCTTTCATCATATATATTAAAAGGAAAACGACTAATGAAATTGAGAATGTAAATTAATGTTTGATCATATGCATATACACTCATTATCCCAGAATTAATTCCTGCATGTCAATCCTAATATACATAGATAAATTTTATAATGTCTTTTGTATAATGTCAATAAAATCCGATAGAAAAAATATTTTATTGCAAAACTCGTTTTTATTGCAAAACCGGTTGTAATCAAATTGCAATAAAATCATGTCAACGCAACCAGTTTTGCAATAAAATCAAAATTCTTTTTTTTTTCTTTCAGCAAAGAACTGGTAAGTTAAGACCTTACTAAAAGTTCTGGTATGTATATCACCGAAATTTGAGCAAATACAGTTGTTGCTGTAAATGTACATGTCCTGATATTTCATGATGATCATCCTTTCATCATATATATTAAAAGGAAAAAGACTAATGAAATTGAGAATGTAATTTAATGTTGATCATATGCATATACACTCATTATCCCAGAATTAATTCCTGCATGTCAATCCTAATATACATAGATAAATTTTATAATGTCTTTTGTATAATGTCAATAAAATCCGATAGAAAAAATATTTTATTGCAAAACTCGTTTTTATTGAAAAACCGGTTGTAATCAAATTGCAATAAAATCATGTCAACGCAACCAGTTTTGCAATAAAATTATTGTAAAACTCGTTTTTTTTCTTTCATCAAAGAACTGGTAAGTTAAGACCTTACAGTTCTTGTATGTATACGACCGAAATTTGAGCAAATACAGCTGTTGCTGTAAATGTACATGTCCTGATATTTCATGATGATCATCCTTTCATCATATATATTAAAAGGAAAACGACTAATGAAATTGAGAATGTAAATTAATGTTTGATCATATGCATATACACTCATTATCCCAGAATTAATTCATGCATGTCAATCCTAATATACATATATAAATTTTATAATGTCTTTTGTATAATGTCAATGAAATCCGATAGAAAAAATATTTTATTGCAAAACTCGTTTTTATTGAAAAACCGGTTGTAATCAAATTGCAATAAAATCATGTCAACGCAACCAGTTTTGCAATAAAATTATTGCAAAACTCGTTTTTTTTCTTTCACCAAAGAATTGGTAAGTTAAGACCTTACTAAAAGTTCTTGTATGTATATCACCGAAATTTGAGCAAATACAGTTGTTGCTGTAAATGTACATGTCCTGATAGTTCATGATGATCATTCTTTCAACATATATATTAAAAGAAAAACGACTAATGAAACTGAGAATGTAAATTAATGTTTGATCATATGCATATACACTCATTATCCCAGAATTAATTCCTGCATGTCAATCCTTATATACATAGATAAATTTTATAATGTCTTTTGTATAATGTCAATAAAATCCGATAGAAAAAATATTTTATTTGCAAAACTCGTTTTTATTGCAAAACCGGTTTGTAATCAAATTGCAATAAAATCATTTCAACGCAACCAGTTTTGCAATAAAATTATTGTAAAACTCGTTTTTATTTCTTTCATCAAAGAACTGGTAAGTTAAGACCTTCCTAAAAGTTCTTGTATGTATATCACCGAAATTTGAGCAAATACAGTTGTTGCTGTAAATGTACATGTCCTGATATTTCATGATGATCATCCTTTCATCATATATATTAAAAGGAAAACGACTAATGAAATTGAGAATGTAAATTAATGTTTGATCATATGCATATACACTCATTATCCAGAATTAATTCCTGCATGTCAATCCTAATATACATAGAAAAATTTTATAATGCCTTTTGTATAATCTCAATAAAATCCGATCGAAAAAATATTTTATTGCAAAACTCGTTTTTATTGCAAAATCGGTTGTGATCAAATTGCAATAAAATCATGTCACCGCTACCAGTTTTGCAATAAAATTATTGCAAAACTCGTGTTTTTTTTTTCTTTCATCAAAGAACTGATAAACAAAGACCTTATTAAAAGTTCATGTATGTATATCACCGAAATTTAAGCAAATACAGTTGTTGCTGTAAATGTACATGTCCTGATATTTCATGATGATCATCCTTTCATCATATATATTAAAAGAAAAAAGATGAATGAAATTGAGGATGTAAATCAATGTTTGATCATATGCACATATATTCATTATCCCCGAATATAATTCCTGCATGTCAATCCTAATATACATAGATAAATTTTATAAAGCCTTTTGTATAATCTCAATAAAATCCGATAGAAAAAATATTTTATTGCAAAACTCGTTTTTAGTGCAAAACCGGTTGAAATCAAATTGCAATAAAATCATGTCAACAGTCATGTTTTAGTAATCAATTTGATACATTACTTATATAATACAATACAATATATTTACTTTTGAGAAAAGACACATAATTAATTAAAAATATGATGAAGTTACTGACACTGACATGTTTAAGACAAGACACGTGTTGCTGTGATGCTTTTCCATGTTTACAAAGTATCAGGCAATACATGTCAGCGTATTTCTATCATATTCAGAAGTCAATTGTGTTATACATAAACATCGATTAAATATCATCAAAGAAGTTCTTTGCTAACATGAAATGTATTTTTACTTAAATTTGTATAATGTTAATATATGTGTTGCATATTAAAAACACTTACACGTACACATATACAGAATATTGTAAAGATATTCGGTTCTAAAAAATAAAGTAGAAAATTAAGATTTAGATTACGTCATGTGTTCTTGAGTTGCAGAAATTTGTAACAGCACGATTAACCGATCTGACGGGATCATATACCAGAAACCCTTTATATCAATAGCTTTATCCAATGTTGCGGACTACTATAGAAATGCACTGTGCAGAAAATATTATATCATATGCATACAACTTTACGAACGAAAGTGGTATCGATTTTTGTTCCTATTTATTTAAATCATAATGTGTACATTTGAGGTAATGGCAATAATACTTATTTTCATGATCGTTGTCGACATATTGTTTTGTCGTAATTATTATAAAATGTATAGTATTGCGACATAAACGTATAAATACACTCATTAAAGCCTACTGATACATGTTTGAAATAAAGGCACAAGCCTACAATTTGAAATGATTTTTTAAAACAGAAAATTACATCATGATGAATAACTAAATAAAACTATAATAAAATGCACGAATATATAAATTACATGTTTTCTTGTTCTTTTTTTTTCCTTTCTTTCTTTGGTGGTTGGAGGGGATAATTGTACTTAATTATACCTTTTACAAACAAAAATGCTTTCTTTTTTAGACGTGTTGATAATGACAAAACCTCACAGATCCACGTCGAGTCATGGTCTTCTCTGGTTATATTGTAAATCTGAAGTTCGACAATGATTCCATCCTCTTCAGTTTTTTGGCAGTTACATGTACAACTGTATCTCCCATTTTCCGGATTTAATGACAACATATCACATGTCTGATTATAAATACAGCTATAACCCAAATTTTCTTGCATCCATGAAATTATGGAAAACATTGAGCTTTTGAGCATGCATTTGAAAGAGACAGAGCTGTTTTCTACCTTGTCGTTTATTTCTGGTTGTATAAAATGTTCGATTGAAGTTTCACCTATCAATATAGAAAAAGATCATTTGTTACATGCTTTCAATAATATACGAAGGCGATTTGGGAAAAATAAGTGGTAGTGATAGTAAACCGTTATAGAATAGAACGCGAAATCCTTGATAAATATGCACGCTGTATAACTGAATTTTTGTTTTTAACAATAACATTATAAATGTTTTTATTTTTCATCCATCTTAATAATAAAATAAATGCTTACGTAAAATATATGATCGCAAAGAAAAAAATCAGTTATAACTAACAAAGCTTACCAACCATAAAACTTAGTTATTCCAAATTGTAATACATTTGATTCAATTAAGGAATGTTGACGGTAACATATAAACAATATGTCAAAATGGGGATCAATTAACAAATCAGAACCAATTTTCCGATACAAAGAATTGTCTTATGCAGTCTGAAAGCAAATACCTTGCATTCCTTTGAAAAGTGATTGAAATACATTTCATCATCTATCATCTAAATATTTAATTTTAGTGTCACAATTTTCAGTTAAGGAGTTTAACATACATGTATGAGCACAAACCAGAAATAATTATGAAATATGGATTTTGATACATGCACACTTGAGCAAATATGGCTTTATTATTTATTATACATCTTTAATGGCATATATTTGAAATGAATAGTTTTAATATCAAATAATTTAAAAACTAAATACTGTTATTGAATATTAATACTTAGTCGCAAAATATTCCTTATATTTAACATGTTAACAAAGAAACTAAAAACAACGGCTACATATCAAGCGTTATCATAACATACATGTATTTAAGCATTTGTTACAGAAACTGTTTAGGATAAAGACACCACTGTATTTGTTCATTAAAATTATGGCACTCAAAGATAATGTTATGAACTATTAAAAAACACTCTGCGACCAATAATACTACATGGTACGATAGATGCAGCATTTTAAAATAATTTCAAAAACATCTTTACTTTTTACCTTCAACTAAGAATACAATGCACAACACAAGAAAGGAAAAAACCTTTAACAATATATCCATCATAGTTTATTGTAATGGTTTTGAATTTAGAACAATTATTGTTACACTTCAAAGTCGATTCGACACCTTAGCACACATCTTATGAAACATAAGGTAGCGCTCACTCGCTAAATACTTCCTTGATTATATTTTCCCGTTTATGAATAAAGTTTCGGGTGATTTGAACGCTTTATTAAATTAACATTATGCTGATTTTTTCATTGTGCAATTAAGCTGTATTGACTCTATATTTCTATTGATGGAGTGCTATACAGGTAATCGACCAACAGTTGATAGTAGAAAATGTTATAAATCGGTCCAAAATATATAAAAAAAAAAAATCCCTTGGAAGCAATAATCACAACAAAATAACATAAAAATGCAGACTCAGTAGTAGTTAAATTACGGCGGATATTTACAGCAATTTCCTCAGGTCACACGAGTTATTATTAAGTTTAATTAGTAAATTATAAAATTGTAAGTAATAATTACACAATATAAACGTATTTTAACTTTAACCTGTTCAATGATGATACCTACCTAGGGATGGGCATACTGTCGCTTTAATATACGTTTTTATTATACAACAGTGAAGAAGTACAACACGAAGTAAATGCATTAAAACGAAAACAAACAAAAATGACTGATGATATTTACACTGTTCTATAAGTAATGTCCACTTTAGATATGTCTTATCAGTGTCTGTCATATAAAGAGTATGTATAGTTTATGTTTTGTATTGATTGTATATTTGTGTTGAAGTTGACATTAAGATGTTTACCGGGTTCAAATTTAGATATGGAAACATCTAGTGCTTTATAATGGATAAAATTTGAATATATAACAGTTTTGTTCACTAATGATCAAGTAAGTCTGTTTATGTTTATCATATCAATAACGTAACAAGAAGTTTTAAAAAATACCATTATCTTACTATAAGAAATGGCTTAGGGGAGAAACGCTCCTGTGAAACACAGCTTATTGAACTAACAGACTCCCTTGTCAACAACATTTCAGCAGGGAAACAAACAGATCTTATTCTCCTTGACTTTAGTAAAGCCTTTGATAAAGTAAATCATCGTAAACTTATCCTTACCCTCCAAGAAAACGGTGTCTCCTACAAATTCTCAATTGGACACGTTCCTTCCTGATAGGTCGGAGCCAAACTGTTGTACTGGAAGATGAACACTCTACAGAAGTCCCTGTAAACTCTGGTGTCCCCCAAGGCTCCGTCCTCGGCCCACTCTGCTTCCTGATCTACATTAATGAACTTCCATCTTCTGTCTCCAAGTCCCAAATTCGCCTCTTTGCTGATGACACTGTGGTTTACATTACTATAAACTCGTCTTCAGACTCACAATCCCTCCAGGAGGATCTTGATAAGATGCAAATATGGGAAAGGGAGTGGGACATGGAATTCAACCCCTCAAAATGTCAAGTCCTTCACATCACTAAAAACAAAAAAGTCATCAACAACAAGTACTTCCTTCATGGCCAAGCTTTAACATCAGTTCCTAGCTCAAAATACCTTGGCCTTGACTTGTCCACAGACCTGAACTACAACACACATATCTCAAGAATTACATCAAATGCAAACAAAACCCTAGGATTCATAAAACGAAATATCAATACAAAAAATGAAAAAGTAAAACAACTAGCTTATAAATCCCTAGTAAGACCCCAGTTAGAATACGCATCAACTGTTTGGAGCCCCTACACACAATCAAACATCCAAAAAATAGAGAAAGTCCAAAGACGAGCGATACGCTGGGTAAAACAGGATTACTCCCCTTTGTCATCAGTTACAGCCATGCAGAAAGATCTTGGCTGGCGTTCTCTCGAGCATCGCAGACTAGACTTTAGACTTATTATGTTTTTTAAAATTTACCATAACCTAGTAGCCATTAGCCTTCCCACCTACATTAAAACTCCATCTAGGCTTACTAGACATATGCATCCCCTCTCTCTTAGGAAAATACAGGTTACATCAGACTACCATAAGTTCTCCTTCTTCCCCCACTGTATCACACTTTGGAACCAGCTCCCAAGGAACATTGTCACCCTGCCTGATCTAGATCAATACAAACAGGCAGTGGTTAAGATACAGTATTAGTTGACTTGTTGTGTTTTTACTTTTAAATCTTTCTTTCACCCTTACTAACAAAAATATTTTAACAATGACTAGAAGTTTTCAATGTCTCTCACTGTCCTGATCATGTTCATTTTCAGGTTTTTACTTTCTCTCACACCTTTTACAAACACACCGACGCGCACAATTTCCTGCCTATAACACTCGCGAGAGGGGTTGGCAGTATTCAGAGATAGATAGATAGATAGATAGAAAAACATTTAAAAGTTGTTCACAAAATGACAGAACGTAAGAAATCATAGTAAAAAACACGGTGAATGCGGATTCGTCTGCAATAACTTTAACATAATTCAAAGTATAACTGTTATAACAGAAAACTGAAACAGTAAAAGTTAGCCGTGTAAACAGTAGACTGAATTGATACTTTTATATTTTACACGACTAATGGGACTATGTGATGTATTGAGAATCTTTAGACGTTAGTTGAATTAGGTACCACTAGTATGCCTCACATTATTGATCAAAAGCATAATGAATATGTAGTTGACATTCATAGTGTATTTATTATTGCACAACACAATACGATAGGTAATAAGATAATTTTTGTTCATATCGGGCACCGCATTAGACTGAATAACTTCTTCCTCTAAATACAGGTGTTTTTAGATTATGATGACAGGTAGTTGCCTTTGCGATCACTGCGGCCCGTCTGCGTGCTTAAATTAACTAATAATGGTAAGATATGAATATAGTTAAATATTCATTCTTTATGAATTATGCAGCTTTAAACTTGAAAACACACGGTCTGATTTGTTTGTTTGATTGGGTTTTACGTCACACCAACAAAGTATAGATCATATGGCGACGCTCCAGCTTTACTGGTGGAGGAAGACCTCAGGTGCCCTTTCGTTCATTATTAAAGCACGAACTGGCACACACACGGTCAGAAAAGCTACGTAAAAACTGCTCAGTACTCGTCTGTTTTCGTGTTGGTTTGACCTGATGTGTTTATTGTCAAAACTGGTGTATCCAAATATGATATCACTACCCTGATAAAAAATTGTCTACTATTATCTTGATCTATGTTTAAAAGAAAAATAAAACAAGTGATCATGTCTAGCTGATTAGATAAATTGTATCAATATTTATATAAAACATCGATATTTCATATATAAAATTGTGTCACGATATTTTAAATGGTGATGAGTCAATTTCTAAAATTAGAAACACGTTTCACCGCTGTTATTCAGGTCTGCTTATATGCATAAAGTACATCCGGGTACATGAACATAAGTGCAAATGCTTTTCGACTTTTTCAATTATATTTTGAACAGTACTTGATAATTTGCGTTTGTTAATCGTTAAGAAATAAATCAATTTATGTTCAAAACCGTTTTTTACGGCTCGGTCAAGCGATGTCCGACTTAGAAAAAAGTAAATTTTCGCTTTAAAACTCAATCTTTTTTTCCATACGTGTATAAACTGGTACATAAATAAGGTTGGAAACAGTAATCATTTCTGTTCAGATTGTACTCCATTTAGTGAAAATAGGTTGAACATTAACAAAATATTGGATTATAAATAAGGTCAATTGATAGTTCCGCTGATAAACCTTTCTGCATTTTCTTTATCAATAATACATATCTTTCGATTTATTTCATTAAAAATAATATGTTTTAAAAACATTTTGAATAAAAAAACAAAACATCTTAGTTATAAAAACATAGGCGTGGCCATGTATGTATAATATCCGAGCCACGCACCGACTGCCTGTGTTAAATATTGTGTTTTAATTGGTGTAGGTCCATTTGAGCGCCGGACTAAATACGGTCTTTGTTTGCATAAATATCATCAAGAGTCATCGTTATTGACCATCCTCATTATGTCCATGTCTCGAACAATCAATCGCAACAAGGGAAACTGTTTTACTCAATTTTTGTCCTACATATTGCGAAAAATAGAGAAAATCGGTATTCATTAGAAACGTCCGAAACGGCAAAATTGAAAAAAATTGCAGACTCGGATAAAATGAGTCTCTCTATGAATGGTAGTATTTATTGCAAGTCACTGTCCAAGGCCATGCAAGTTGAATCAACGAAACTTTGATAATACCGCAACTATACATGTATCTTAAAGTAACAAACTACATGTATTTGCTAAGATATCAAGGGATTCTCCTACAAGTATTATTACAATCTCATAGCTTATTGACATTTACTGCACTGAATATTTGCGTTCATGTCAATTGACACATGAATTTGGTATCTTCATCGTGCTGACTTTTATTTATAACGTTTTAAACGTCTTTCATTTTAGGTTAACGATGAATTATGTCCTGAAAGTATTTTGCTTTTTACAGTTGATAAAAGAATTTTACGGTATGTAAACATTTAAATTGTTATAATGTAACCTGTACATGTAAGCTATTGATACCATTGTTATGAATTAAAATTAGAATTGCAATAATTTACATAACGTACGATATCGTGGGAATTATTCCTGCAAAAATAATCAAATAAAAAAATAAACAATTAATTAAATAAAACAAATAAACAAAAAGAAAACAAATACATGCAATGATAATAAAAATACAAAGCGCATACTAGGCATGATATTCACGTCACATATAATCATAAACCATGCGTTTCATAACTAAAACTTGTTTAGAAAGATGTTTATTATCAAGGTACATTTGTTTTAGGATAAATGGTAATTTATTATGTCCCTTTCTGACGTTTTAGGTGATATCAAGCTATCATGTGACACTATTAACACACAAGTACCTGCAAATGTAACGTGTATATGTACATTCTCGGGGGATGGTATTTCTTGGTTTTACCCAAATGGTACCCATCTTGTGAACTGCCTACCATCTGTCGGATGTGTACCAATGATAAATGGCTTCGTATTTTCTATGAACGTGTCAGCATCAATATATAAGATGACAGTAATAAACTACAGTTATAGCGATTGCATATATTTTACATGCAATAACATAATTGACAGCAGTGTTAAGAAATCTGCAAGACCACAAGCTGCAGGTAAGTTTTTATTGCAACCTATCAATTCTTAATTTGCTTAATTTTGCCTGAAATGTACATACTTGCAAGTTGCAACACTAGCCAGTCAATATCACTATTATATCTCTGAAAATTACTACCAGTAGCATGTTGATGTCTGAAATTTTGCTCCTAGAAATTTAAGAAACGTTATTTTGTATTTTGCATAGTCCTACTCAATTAAATGTCGCATTTTGATTTTAAGAGCCAGTTTAAGGGCAGTATTGTCCATGAAGAAGCTCAATCTGAGACGAAAACTTCAATTTCAACAAAAAAAAAGTTTTTGACGTTCTTTGAGGATTTCCACTATTGTCTGTTGAATTAGAACAACAATTTTGAATCGTTGTTTTGTATTGGATATTTATAAAATGTCGTACTTTGCTATGTTTGGAACCAACTTAATTGGACTAGACACAATGTGTAACACATTGTACTGTTAAAATGGTAATGACCTAAACCTGAAATCACACACAAAACTATGTAAAATAATATTTTATTCAACAAGCAAACAATGCAAGAATATGGTAAAATAAGTAAAGCAATATGGTCATACTTTTCAAAACGTGATGGTACTTTCAAGCATTAAACCGTACTGTTGCAATGAAGGAGTATAAATGTAACACTGATATCCCAAAAGTCTATTTGTACTTCGCATTTCATTTGAGAGCTGCATGCCTCTCGATGAGCCAAAATATTTCAAAGATGTACTTAACTGTAAAATGTACTATTACATTAAAACAAAACAAAATTATTTACAATTAAAAATAAATCATTTTGTATGCAAGTAATGACTGATTTTGCGGTATTTAGAACCATATTTCTACTGCATGACTAATGTAGTAAGCGCTATTTTTACTTATATTTGGCCCACTTTGCGGCCATTTTCGTAGGTTTTAATTGCCAATAGTAAATTACTGTTTGGAAACACTTTACTTCTTATACATTTTGTCTTCCAGAATTTGATTTAACAACTCAGGTGTCACTCAATGAACCAAGTTCTAACTACTCAAGTGGTAACATTTCAATTACCATCGGCTGTGTTTATAAGTATTGGAAATTGAAAACCAAATGGTTCATTGTCAATGTGAGTTATTATTATCTTAGAGTTACGTTCATCTATATAAGCAGCACGTAGCTAAAGTATCAAAGAAAATCGGAACTGATGACTGTATGCATGTTGTTATGGAAATAAATGATAATTCATTTATGTATTTAGTTCCTGTTTTGATAGTATGCACAATAAGCTATAATTAATTAATTGAGTGGTGATAGTAAGGTGTTACAAGAGGTAGTCACGTTAAGGTTCAAGTAAATATAATGGAAACACTAAGGAAACAGTTATCTATGCATTTAGTTGATCTTAATCGGTTTGAGTTTTGTTCTATTTTTTTCAAATGCTCATTGACAAGTATATCCTTTTTTCAACAAGCAGCTACCTTTTATCTTGTGAGGAACTGTCTTACATAGCAGAAAAGTTGTAAAATAGACAAAATAAGCTTCTATATATATCGTCCAACGCATGGGTTGCCCAGAATTGCATAAACTATGCATCGGAGTAGCATCTTTCATGAAAACACCTTGAGATTTAAAAAAAAACAACAATCGCACGAATCATTAATTCATTGTGTTGTCCAAATTGTCACTCGGAACGTATGTCGAGAGTGAACAATGCTTGAAGCAATGCCATTGCGTTATATGAATTTTTTGGTGTACTCAGTGACACACGTAACACCGAAAGCGGCCGAGCCTTTTATGATATTGAATAAGACACATAATTTACTGCGGATTAATACGATTTTTTTTGTGACTCGTCAATAAATACAAGTACTTAAAACATTTATATACATCTGCTTCACACTTCGAAACCAATTTTGAATTTCTTGCTTTGTTGCAAATCATTTCTTTACATTTTTACATATTTTTCAAATGTTTTCGTATCTCCGTATACAAATAATGTAATGTGCAACTGTCTTAGTTTACCGAGAGTGGACTGTGCAACTGCTTTTGTTTACCAAGAGTTTATATCGCGGAACAAGGCTTAATTCAAATCATGCGCAAGCACGTTGTCTGCACCTAAACACCGTGTATATCCAGTAACGCCGGAATGTGAAAATAAATGGCGGATACCTGACAGGATTTCCAACGCGGTTAGAAAGCTGGGCAATATATTTTTAATCAACCGAACTGAAATAAATCAATAGCCGCATACCGCTGCATACGGCTGCGAAGACATAACTCTCTTTATCCCTTAAGATTATTTCCACGAAATTGTTTACTTTTCAAGATCATTCGCGTATTTTTTTCAGTTCGGTTAAATAAAAAATATATTGGCCAGTTTACCTACCGCGTTGGAAATCCTGTCAGGTATCCGCCATTTATTGCACAATTCTGCGTTACTAATTGCACGAATATTGCGTTATTTTCACATTCCGGCGTTACTGGATATAAACGGTGCTAAAGGGGAATTGTTTTTCATTTGAACAAAGCGCATCGCTTTTAGGAGCTGTTCAATGGCACTGTAACACAAATCTGGTTTTCTTGTTTAATACTTTTAGAAACTAGGATACAATTTCGTTTTGAAGAAATTTATTTGTATTTATCTTGTTTTCTTTTTCTTTCTTTTGAGAGAATTTGGATAGTGCTGTGTGGCTTCCAAAACTTTAATAGCCGTTTTTCTATAGTAAAGCGAGGTCACACGTGTGCTTTTTTATTCTGGCGATTTGATGCCTTTAAGGTCTTATTATATCCTATGTTTATGCTCACATTTGATGTTTTATTGTTGTTCATTAATTTTGCTTATTCAAGTTGATTTTTTATTATAAATAATTAAAGTTCAAGGCATAAACCATAACGAGCGTCTCATTACTGTCTATATATAAAGATTATACACATGGTGTCAAATTCTTGAAACAATACAATGACTTAAGAGTAGCCGTCCGCAGAATTGTCGTGTCGTAACGCTTCCTCTTCAATTTTAAAAACTGCGCAGATCTGAACAGATATTCGTCTAGGTATACGTAGCATTCTATTCGGTAATTAAAGGTATGCAATACACAGCAGACCATTCATTTACAGCAATTGTAACCTAGCTTGTTAATTATTTGAGAAATAACTTCTGCGACTGTCAACAAAACTAATTATCAAGACTTTGAAATCTTCACATTTAACTTAGTATACTCGAAGAAAATAATAATAAGTTTTCAAGGGTAAATGTGTGACTTGTTTTATCCGAAAGTTTTCATTCATTCATTTTCTTTTTCTCATCATTCTTTTAAGTTTATTGATTATCGTGAAAATATGGTTCAAAGAAGTATTTCTTGCAAAACTATTTTAGGTAGATTCTGACACAGAATATTCGTTTGATCGTCATGCACCAATTTTCAATGCTGACAACTCTTCGTGTAATCCCTGTGACGACGACCCACTTGCATCATTTACGATCGGTTTTATCCACACCGAAACAAACGAAAGTAACTCTAAAAAAGTGTCATTTAAAGTGAAAATCTATCACGAAGATTATCCATCAGATTTCATGATGCTAAACTTTGGAAATGAATACACAGTGCGAGGTAAGATAAATGGAAGATGTATTATGCCATTTAAGTCTATATTTACGTTTCATTCATATTTTAATTTATGCACTTTATGCACTTTGGTTTTACATAGTACAATAATAAACCTCGAAAAACAAAAGAAAATCAAATTTTGTTAGCATAACGAGAACAAAAAATAAAGAGAGTGACAAGACAAAAAAAAACAGGTTTTTTTTTTGTTTTGTTTTTTTTTTTGTTTTTTTTTTCTTTGCATTCTTTTTTGTTCTGTCGCTTTATTTTTTTGTGGTCGTCCCTCTCAACTGCTATAAAAATAACGAAACGGCAGAAATCAGCCACCATACAAAATCAAATTTCAAAAAGAGTAGTTATTAATAAATAAAACATTACTGCCTGATCAAAAAATACTTATTTGAAACTGGAAAACTTTGTAAATAATTAATTTGTTCAAATAAGAAATTTTAAGATCATTTAAGTATAGTTGTAGTGACTTTAATGATCTAATAATAGAACCTAAATAAGAAAACAGTTTTGTTCCATAGTACGTTGTAGTTTCTAATAACTTTCTCAGTTGAAAAAATGCTTAACGATCAAAATCAAACATCTACAGACCCAGATCTTGTAAATATGATAATATATAAATACTAAGGTCATCACTCTATTTACAGCTTTCGGATACATGTACAATAACATACCATGTACTACAAAATGATTAATTAAAAAACCCATAGAGCGCGATTAATTGACGGAAGATTATTTCATCTGAATATGCTTGTATTGTGAAATTCTCCAGTTCGCTTTTCATTGTACTATCGCGAGATTTCATTTTTAATAATCAAACACCCTCCAATCGGAATGATCGGCTATTATGACCGACTAAAAGGCCCGAGAAGTTGCAATTGCCCTTTCACAAAATCTGATTTCATTCCATTAGAGGCGCCGTGCTTCGGCGTGGACGCCAATGATATTACAGTAAGGACTTGTCTTGTGGGTGAACAAATTAACTCATAATTGCTTTGGAAAACTAGTAAAATAACAAACAATCACTGGAATATGTATTATACCCCTTGTTGTAATTTTACAAGCCCCATTCCTGGAACAATAAAAATTTCTATAATTCAATAGTTGTTTTCTATATATAAAGGAACATATGATTAAATTGATGACATGATTGGTTTAAAAGCTAGGGCAGAGCATAAGAAACCTAATCTAGAGATCACATTTTCGAAAACCACTATTCGCGAGATTCTCCTTATTAGTTTGAACATATTTACATTAATGTAAATATACAAAAGGGTTGGGCCAAAAGAACATATTTGTAGATTAATTTTTTATACAATTACAAATGTAGGTGAAGCATACAATACTCACCGAGCGCAGCAATCATTATATTTCACTATATTTAGAATTTGTTTTCAGCTCACTCTACTGCACTAATATTATTGTCCCTATATTTCAAAAGCATTTTTATTTAAAAATAAAGCAAAATATATCATCATATTGGTAATGCCATCAGCATTATTAAAAAATCAACATGCCTTTCTGACTCTGACAATCATCACTATAATCATCCTTTGCATCACCAATGCAATCAACGTATATCGTGCTTTTTATCAGAATCTTCAGCAGCCTGACAATTTAAATTATAAAGCGGACATTCATCATTATGAGAAGCAATAGTATGACAACCATCATCAATATTATCATTATCATCATCAAAATCAATGAATCATCATCACCAACAGCATTGTTTTGTCAAATATTAAGATGACGAATAGCAGCATGTTCATTAGTATGAGGTATAGAAGTATCTTAAACAGCGTGCAGACCTGGGGTAATCATTAATTGTAATCATTGATTTTAAATTGATTACATGATTACACTGTTATCATTATGCAATTGATTACCTTGCCCAAAACTGATTAATTTAATTGTAATTTATCAATTACAGCTAACATTCAGTCAGTAATTATGATTACAATTTGATTGACATTGATTACTTTCAGATTTACCAGAAAACAATTTTAATTCAAAGGATGCCTTTACTTCACACGATACAGTTTAACTTTTGTTTTACATTTATACAGTAAAAGCCCTTAATTAAGAGCATCATCTGGGCTTAACTGTGGGGTGGTCTTTATTGTGAATATTCTTATCATTGCTTACACACTTTAGACCATGGTCTGTTTTAGTCATTTTGTATGAGAAAAAAAACTATATGTATCTTAAGCTACAAATACAATATAAAATACACTATCAAAAGTAGTATCTGATGAGAGGAAAACATATTTCTGAAGAAATTTAACATTAAATTCTTTTTGGCCAGATTCAAATATCAATTATTATATGATGTACATAAATTACCTATCAAATAAAAATTAATTCTTCACAAAATAAATGTGCTGAAAGCAACATTAAACCACTCTAAAAATTACCTTCTCACCTTATTTCATGCAATTAACAAATAATAACAATTTTTCACACCTTGTGAAATTCAGTGTCATGCAAAGCATTCGAGCAGATCATAACAACAAATTTAAGATCTAGATAGGTGTTGACTTTAATATCAGTGGTCTCAATAGTTGGGTCAAATTAAGAATAAAGCAAAGAATTTGGACTAAATCAGGTGGTCTTAAAATGGATAAGCGGTTGTTCTTAATTCTGGATCATGTAATCATTGACATAAAAAACCTTGTAAAAATAGTCTTATTAATGGGTTGGTCTTAATTCAGGGATGGTCTAAAGTAGGGATTCATGTAATCAATTATCAATCAATTACTCTCTTAAAGTAATTGTAACTTAATTGATTACCGAGGCAAGTCTGAATAATCAATAATAATCAATTACTGTAACAATAAAATCTTCCCTAGGTCTGTCAGCGCGATCATCATTTTCTAATTTATCATCAACATCATCATCATCATCATCATCGTCGTCGTCGTCATCATCATCATCATCACAATACGTGTAGTTACACATCATTACTTCAGTGATCAGCTTAATATTTTACAATTATAGGGACCACTGTCACCATTATAGGAAGCAGCAGCAGGATGTCATCATCAAAATCTCTGCAATTAGAAAACATACAGCCTGACCTGTACTCAAACTAGGAATCACAGGGATACTGTTCTGCAACTCCACTAACTTACTTATCGGGCTGCTTTCACGTTGTCCTTCCCTACGTAAACAGAGACATAACACTTCTCAGTGACTTTTGAACAGCATAAACGATACAGTCATGACCGCCCCCCTCTGGGTGCCAAATGTGTCAGGGTAAAAATGTGCCTGACCTGTACTCGAACCAAGGACCCTTGGAATAGAATTTAGCAGCCCTACTGACCTAGCTAATTATGATAGCTACATTTAATTTAATTGAATGTTCTATACCATGACACTATTTACATACTTATCGCTCATCACCATGATTATCATCATCAGCAACTTTAACAATTTTAACTATCAAGATGACCATCATCATTGTAGTGAACAGCAGCATATCTTCAATCATCAGAACTATCATCATCATCATCATCCAAATACTTACAAATGCTCATTTTTACCATCATGAACATAATTACTATTATTACAATCAACACACTTCTCCTCATCATAAAATCCTCCATGTAATCATCAAAATCACCATAATCATCATCATAATCAACATAATTCCGTTCATCATCACCATCATCAGCTTAATCATCATTATCAAATTACTTCTGCTCATCATCACCACCATCAACAGTTTCATTTTCATTGAGAACAACAAACATTTGCTCATCATCATTATCATCAACAACATATTTATTTCAACTTCTTAGACATAAACGTCACTATTTTGAGGAACAGGCGCAACATGTTTTCTGTTATAAACATCATCATCATCATTGCAATCAACATCATTCCGCGCTTCATATCACAATCATTTTCTGATTGCATTCAACATACTCCGCCTAATCATCCTATATATCATCAGTATTATCAGTATCATCAGTATCATCAACCTATGAAAGGCTCTTTAAAAAAAACTCCTGTTTGACAACCTCCCCCTATCAAATCTGGTACTCCTTGACAACCCATGGAAGGGTCTATAACAAAATTCGAAAAATACCCCATATACAACCTATGGACCGCAAAATAACCATTACCACTCTGTACTGACTATTCCCAACCTGGATTGTCATTTAATTAAGCGTTACCCCGACACTTACCCTGTGGAAAACCTCAGCTTTTTGAAACTTCTTCAAGGAATTATTTTTCCATTGCCTTAATTTTCTTTTTGCTAACAATGCTAAGAAATTAACTAGTCTTCCGGTATATGAAGTATAGGTCATAGGCTAAAATCACTTGCATCATACGCATTCGCATTGTCAACTAACTATTAAATATTACTTCATTTATTCAGAGAATGTGCAGCTTTCTTTAAATCGGATAAAACTTGAGGTGTTCTAAAATAAAGTTGGTGGTCTTGCGTATCGCTTTGTAAGAAACATAGTAATTGGCATTTCTCATACACTTGTCTGAAACGTTAAGAAGAATACCAAGTCGTCATATTGAAGGTATTTATGATACATTTTTGTAAGACATTTTTGATATGGATAAAAGGAAAATCTAGCCACCAAAAGTTTATCTTTAAATGTAAAGAGTGATTCTTTAGAATGGTGTATCACCTTTTTCGTGCATTTGCATTAAGAGGAACAGAAAGAAGCATTTTAGCCTGAGCCTGTAGGACATTTGTTTGAGAGTCCGACGGAAAATTAGGTACTTTATCGGTATTCGTTCACTTACAATATACGTCAGATTTGGTGATATAATGACCTGTGCCTAATGTTTTTCATGTGCAAATGGGATTGCATTTATTTTTTTTTTTTTGATGATGAGGAAACTATCGGGGCCATCATTTAAATAAGCTATTTTTACATGAAGCTCAGATACACGCATATTCAACATATTAACGCGTGCTTTGATTGGCTAATGCGTGTTTTCCTGCATGTACAGTTTTTGTGCCAGAATATATAATAAGACTTTAAGTTTAGACTTACTTTTTTACAACAATATCAGAAAAGTTAGTTATGGTCTCTATATGTTATATCTATGTTTTACATAAAAGTATATGTATATTTGAGACTTGAATAAAGAAATAAACCTAAATTATTCCTAGGACATTAGTTTAATATGTCCCAGAATTTTTAATTATTATCCGGTACGATAAACATTGTATATAATCTTTGTTCATGAAAAAAAAACATTACGATCATCATCATAAACTCGTCTATGCAATCTTCAAGCGCTTCAACGAGTTTATGATGATGATGATGTTCGTTTTTTTTTTCACGAACAAAGATTCTAAACAATGTAAACGGTATAAAACAAGATTATGACAATTCATTATGATAGGACGGTTGCTGTATTTTTTTTCTTTAATATCTGAAAAATATGATTTCAAGATGCTACCGTTTGTTAGAAAATAATGGTTTTCCAAAATTGTTATACATATAATAATTTTATATATATATTGTATATCAGATGTAGAATTCATTTGATAATAGCTAGCACATTAGTACAGTTGGCCTTCTTTTTCTGTATGACAATAACAACAACATTAATTATTATTTGTTCTCAGCTGATCAGTTGCATACAATTACACTATAACATTATTTTGCCGACCATGGATTGCGTAGTATCTATATATTCATAATTGTTCGTTCAGAATACACAAAATACACTGTATTTTAATGTACCTTTTGAATGTTTCTGTACTAGATACGCCGTTTTGTAATAAAAAAGTATTCAAGACATGCAATCATGTATTACCTCTTATACAACGTGCAGTTATCGATTTATATTTTAGATATGGAAAATGGAGAGCACTCATCTGGAAAAAGCAACAGTGTAGATATTGTCATTTTGGTTGCAATTTTAGTACCAATCATTTCAATAGTGACGATAACGGGACTTTTATTTTCATTTATTTTTTTTATTCGTAAGTTTGTACATTGATTTCTTTAAATTGGACTACAGTTTTAAAAAGAGATTTATATTGTCAGACATCTAGCTCCTAAAATTAAAACTTCTGTTTAAACATTCTTCTTAGCTTTATTCATGAAACAGTCTTGAATATATAGTTTTGTTAAGGGCGAACCAAACAGGCGAAAGTGTAACAAATAGAAAGTAATTCGCATAATTTATGCACACATCTTATTAAGAACTTTTGTTTCAGGTAAAAGAAAAAATAAGAATGATAACCAACACTTGGATACATTATTACTAGACAACGGGAAATATACAGGTATTATAATATATAGAGGATATTATCTACAGTATATAGTAAACTTCAGCTGCAATATTTGAATGGGTGACGAGGTGAAGTGTAATATCGTACAAGTATACGTTAAAGCACCTGCCAATGTATTGTATGCGCGTTTAATAGTTCCAAATCATTTTCACTGTTTGGCAATGTTTAGTATATAAAATCAGTTTTGTATATTTTTTTTCAATTTCTAATTAATTCACAATTTAAAATGATATATGCAAATATGTAATCATGTTCATTTTTCTTGCAAATGCTAGTATTGAGACAAATTTTGTACTCATATATTATTTACTCCTGTCTGCTGCATTGAAATATATTGGAATTAAAATTTGATAATTTCACTGTGAAATATTAGAATATAATTTAATTTTATGGTATACTTAAAGCATGAAAAATATACTTACATTAAAATATATATTGTGAAAATGATTTGAATGATCTGAGTGGGGAAAACACACCGAAAAGAAAAGAACAACAACAAAAAAAAACACAAAAAAAACACCAAGCATTCTTTAAAAATATGATCATACCCATGAGTAAATTCAATACTTGTTTAAGATTTGCTTACATCCTATGATATAATTGTCCATAGTAGTATTCTTTTTAATATACCTAATCTATTGTCGGATTTTTTTTTATTCAATATAGGATTTCATTTGCTTTCGCATTAAGTATCTTCAATCATATATCTTGTGTTCAAATGACCTGAAAATATACTAAATCATAAAATCGTTTAAACATTAGTTTCCGAAATCACAAGACCAATAACGTAGATACAAGTAGACCTCTGCCATGTTTGTATCATTGGCATTGATGAGTTCTATGTAAATATTTTATTCTTGTCTAATTTAATACATAACAATATCTTATTTTCCTCTCAATATTTGCTTTCTATTTAATGTGTGATTTCACAATAATTTACAAACAGATATAACATTGTTCAAAACAGTTTTGGTTTTCATTGCTTGAAAAATGTCAACGCAAGACTTGCACTATCAATTAATATCATAACCAGATACACTAAATGACTATAACTTCTTTGCTTAACGGGTTTTTCGCCAGATTAACTTTATTTTTACCTATTATTCAATCGTTTATGATCGTAAGATGATAATTTATACACCTAAAGTGACACACGGTATACGCAACAACGCGTCAAAATCAAACAAAACTAATTAAAGAGCCTTTCACATGTAGACCAGGTCACATAAATTTTATGTGTATTGTCAATTATAGTGTATAAAAAATATCATTTTGTTTTAAATATTATTGTATTAGATTAAATCATAATTGATAAAGAAAAAAAACACGACACATGCTAAAATATCGATTGATAATTAAATAATAATAGCATCCATGTATTGAATGTATCAATACATATAAAAACAATAAATCAATAAGTCGGTCGGTCAGTCAGTCAGTAAATCAATCATCCAATCAATCAATCAATGAATACTTTACAATATGTACATGAAACAAAAACATTCGGTTTCAAGAAACATTAGTCTAAACAATAACGAGTCGAATTATTTTAATGATTAAACACTTTTAAGATGTGATGAATATGTCACCGGCCTTGATACACTTACTTTACAAGCTTACATGTACAAATGTGTATTATGTGCACAACTCGTGTGGATTTGAACTTCCAAAAATATTTAAGCAGTGCAGATTTGCATAGGGAATTTCTTTCATCTTTCGTAGGTATTGACCCTTTTCAAATTTGACTGCTTGCATTGTATGTTAAAAATTGTCTTTATTGTCTTTAGAAGTGCCTTAAAATAAAGCTTGTATTATTTAATATTATTCTAACTTTGCTTCAAAAAATAGATAACATATTAATTAAGGAATACTATTAAATTTTGTTATTAATACATATAATTCTAATAGAAAACTGGTAATTAGAATGCTAAATGAGTGTCAGTCGTTTAGCGCGTTACTGGTTAATCTTTTTAGTTGCTGATACACGAGCTGACTTTTCCCCCCCCCACCCCGATTAGTTTTAGAATGATTTCCATAAATAGATTTAGACGAATGATATTGCAACATTAACATTAAGAGATTTGTATGAATTGCTATTGCCTTCAGATACATTGTGTTCAAATGATGTCGAACAATCTCGCCACATAATGTTTGCATTATTTTATGCACAAGTTAATGAATGCGTTTTCTTTTAAAAAAAAGGGTACAACTTCTTTACTTTATTTCAAAGGAGATCATCTGCAGTAGTACATCAAGTGTATGAGTTAAAAAAAATAATAAAAAAACATGTTGTCTCATATAATTAAAGCAAGAGAAAAACATCAGAAAAAGTATGACGAAAATGTAAAATTTTAAGATTGAAATACTGGTGTACTTAAGATTGTTTACTGACAGAAAAGCAAGTCGTGGCAGATGAAAGGAAGAACCCAGGCAAAGTGAAAGGACCTTCAAATTATGGGTATTATACAATCAACCTCTTTCTTCTTTTTGCAAGTTTATATGAATTTAAATACAATTCACTAGATAAAATAAACTTTACATTGTAAGACGTTTCTTTATACTATATTTATCCCTATAAACATAAGGCTACTGGTCACTTTAAGAAAACCTTCAGAATTATTTTGTTATAAAATGTATAGGTGGAGCAAAATCAATCCACATGGACTGATATTGCCAGCAGTTAAATACTGTTCCAACGAACCTTTAGTTTTTATAATACAACAAAAGTAAAACAACCACGGACATGAGAAAGTAATATAACAAACAAATACTTTTACTTCAAACTACCCTTTAAGGTATATGTTTTATAAAAAGCGTAAGTTCTAAATTTTTGATCCAGGTGTGATCATCCGAATTGTTACAGCAAGTTAATTAATTAAAAAACAGCATATCTTACATATATTTGTGTGTGTAATTTTAGATTACATATATTCGTGTGTGTAATTTTAGAAATTCAAATCCGTTAGAGCAGGCGGGCGATAATCAAAATCCTGAAGTCATTAATGCAGGTTCTACCACATCAGACACGTTAAATACAAAAGGTAAGAAATTCATGATAAAAGACATCAAACGAAACAATGCTATGAAGATTATTTGTCAATCAATTTATTCCATAGATATAAGTGTACATGAAAATATATGTTTCTACATCATGTCAAAAAGAAATCACACATGATAAGCAAATGCAATACATGATCAAGTTTCTTAAAGCAAATAATAAATGGGAACATCAAATGAATCGTTTTAGTCCCATATATCTGAGTTTTAAAAGGAAAATATATTTGAAGATCAAAGTAAACGTTATTACTCTAAACATAAAAGTTCCAATTAAATATGATTGACAATACAAGAAGCATAACTATAGAGCTTGTAGACACATATCTTATGGATGAAAATTGAAAATTATTAGATTTGAAAACTGGTGTACTAATTCTTGTTTATTGATAGAAAAGCCACCGGTAGCAGACGAGGACAAAGCACAAGACAACGTAAAAGAACCTTTAGTTTATAGGTAGTATACAATTAAACTCTTTCTTCTTTTTTACAATTTTATATGCGCTTTGAATGGAAATCATTAGGCAAAAACTAACTAAACATTATAAGACCTTTCTTTATCAATATAACTATCACTATCCTTATCTCTATAAACACAAGTCTAATGGTGATTTCATGAAAACGTTAAAAAATTATCAATCATGTTATGAAATGTATATAAGATAGCTAATGTTGCAGAATGTATTCCAACAAATTGATATTGCAAAAAATAAAATTCTGTTTCGACGAACCTGCAATAATTATAAAGCAACCAAAATCAAACACTCTCGCATAACAGAAAGGAATATAACAAACATATACATTAACTTAAGGCTATCATTCAAGGTATGTGTTTTATAAAAGGCATTAGTTCCAAATATTTGATTCGGAGGTGATCAACCGCATTTTTACAGCAAGCCAACTAATTAAAAACAGTCTATCTCACATATTTTTGATTGTGTAATTTAAGCAATTCAAATCCGTTAGAGCAGACGGACGATAATCAAAATCCTGAAGTCAAGAATGCAGGTTCTACCACATCAGACAAGTTAAATACAAAAGGTAAGAAATTCAAGATAAAAGACATCAAACGAAACAATGCTATGAAGATAATTTGTAAATCAATTTATTTCATTGATATTAGTGTACATGAGAATATATGTTTCTACATCATGTCATGAAGAAATCACACATGATAAGCAAATGCAATACATGATCAAGTTTCTTAAAGCAAATAATAAATTGGGACATCAAATGAATCGTTTTAGTCCCATATATCTGAGTTTTAAAAGGAAAATATATTTGAAGATCAAAGTAAACGTTATTACTCTAAACATAAAAGTTCCAATTAAATATGATTGACAATACAAGAAGCATAACTATAGAGCTTGTAGACACATATCTTATGGATGAAAATTGAAAATTATTAGATTGGAAAACTGGTGTACTAATTCTTGTTTATTGATAGAAAAGCCACCGGTAGCAGACGAGGACAAAGCACAAGACAACGTAAAAGAACCTTTAGTTAACAGGTAGTATACAATTAAACTCTTTCTTCTTTTTTACAATTTTATATGCTCTTTGAATTGAAATCATTAGACAAAAACAAACTAAACATTGTAAGACCTTTTTATCAATATAACCATCACTATCCTTATCTCTATAAACACAAGTCTAATGGTGATTTCATGAAAACGTTAAAAAATTATCATGTTATGAAATGTATATAAGATAGCTAATGTTGCAGAATGTATTCCAACGAATTGATATTGCAAAAAAAAAAATTCTGTTTCGACGAACCTGCAATAATTATAAAGCAACTAAAATCAAACACTCTCGCATGACAGAAAGTAATATAACAAACAAATACATTAACTGAAGGCTATCATTCAATGTATGTGTTTTATAAAACGCATGAGGTCCAAATATTTGATTCGGAAGTGATCAACCGCATTTTTACAGCAAGCCAACTCATTAAAAACAGTATATCTCACATATTTTTGTTTGTGTTATTTAAGCAATTCAAATCCGTTAGAGCAGACGGGCGATAATCAAAATCATGAAGACATTAATGCAGGTTCTACCACATCAGACAAGTTAAATACAAAAGGTAAGAAATTCAAGATAATAGACACCAAACGAAACAATGCTATGAAGATTATTTGTAAATCAATTTATTTCATAGATATTAGTGTTCATGAAAATATTGGTTTCCACATCATATGTCATGTAGAAATCACACATTATAAGCCAATGCAACACATGATCAAGTTTCGTAAAACAACCTAATTAAAGGAGACATCAAATGAATTGTTCTGGTCCCTTATATCTGAGTTTTAAAAGGAAAATATATTTGAAGCTCAAAGTAAACGTTATTACTCTAAACAAAAAAGGACCAAATTAATACGGTTGACAAATCAAAAAGCGTTACTATATAAGTTTGTAGACCCATATCTTATAGATCAAAATGGAAAATTACTAGATTTGCAAACTGGTGTTCTAATTTTTGTTTATTCATAGAAAATCCAGCGGTAGCAGGAGAGGACAAAACACATGACAACGTAAAAAATCCTTTAGTTAATAGGTAGTATACAATTAAGCTCTTTCTTCTGTTTTCAACAATTTTATATGCTCTTTGAATGGAAATCATCAGACAAAAACAAACTAAATATTATAAGATATTTTTTATCAATATAACCATAACTATCTTAATCTCTATAGACACAAGTCTAGGTGTGATTTCATGAAAACGTGTAGAATTATCATGTTATGAAATGTATAAGGTAGCTAATGTTGCAGACTTTATTCCACCGAATTGATATTGCAAAAAATAAAATTCTGTTTTGACAAACCTGCAATGATTTTAAAGCAACCAAAATCAAACTTTCTCGCGTGACAGAAAGTAATATAACAAACATTAACTTAGGGCTATCATTCAAGGTATGTGTTTTATAAAAGGCATTATTTCCAAATATTTGATTCGGAGGTGATCAACCGCATTTTTACAGCAAGTCAACTAATTAAAAACAGTCTATCTCACATATTTTTGATTGTGTAATTTAAGCAATTCAAATCCGTTAGAGCAGACGGACGATAATCAAAATCCTGAAGTCAAGAATGCAGTTTCTACCATATCAGACACGTTAGATACAAAAGGTAAGAAATTCAAGATAAAAGACATCAAACGAAACAATTCTATGAAGATAATTTGTAAATCAATTTATTTCATAGATATTAGTGTACATGAGAATATATGTTTCTACATCATGTCATGAAGAAATCACACAATCATGATAAGCAAATGCAATACATGATCAAGTTTCTTAAAGCAATTAATAAATGGGGACATCAAATGAATCGTTTTAGTCCCATATATCTGAGTTTTAAAAGGAAAATATATTTGAAGATCAAAGTAAACGTTATTACTCTAAACATAAAAGTTCCAATTAAATATGATTGACAATACAAGAAGCATAACTATAGAGCTTGTAGACACATATCTTATGGATGAAAATTGAAAATTATTAGATTGGAAAACTGGTGTACTAATTCTTGTTTATTGATAGAAAAGCCACCGGTAGCAGACGAGGACAAAGCACAAGACAACGTAAAAGAACCTTTAGTTTATAGGTAGTATACAATTAAACTCTTTCTTCTGTTTTACTTTTTTCTATGCTCTTTGAATGGAAATCATTAGACAAAAACAAACTAAACATTATAAGACCTTTCTTAATCAATAAAACCATCACTATCCTTATCTCTATAAACACAAGTCTAATGGTGATTTCATGAAAACGTTAAAAATTATCATGTTATGAAATGTATAAGGTAGCTAATGTTGCAGAATGTATTCCAACAAATTGATATTGCAAAAAATAAAATTCTGTTTCGACGAACCTGCAATAATTATAAAGCAACCAAAATCCACCGCTCTCGCATGACAGAAAGTAATATAACAAACATAATTTATACATTAACTTAAGGCTATCATTCAAGGTATGTGTTTTATCAAAGGCTTGAGGTCGAAATATTTGATTCGGAGGTGATCAACCTCATTTTTACAGCAAGCCAACTCATTAAAACAGTATATCTCACATATTTTTGTTTGTGTAATTTAAGCAATTCAAATCCGTTAGAGCAGACGGGCGATAATCAAAATCCTGAAGTCATTAATGCAGGTTCTACCACATCAGACACGTTAAATACAAAAGGTAAGAAATTCAAGATAAAAGACACCAAACGAAACAATGCTATGAAGATAATTTGTAAATCAATTTATTTCATAAAATATCAGTGTACATGCAAATATTGGTTACAACATAATGTCATATATGTAGAAAACACACATGATAAGACAATGCAATACATGATCAAGTTTCTTACAGCAATTAATTAAAGGGGGCATCAAATGAATCGTCTGGTCACTTATATCTGAATTTTAAAAGGAAAATATAGTTGAAGCTCAAAGTAAACGTTATTACTCTAAACATAAAAGTACCAATCTAATACGATTGACAATACAAGAAGCGTTACAATAAAATTTGTAGACATATATCTTATGGATCATATGGAAAATTATTAGATTTGCATACTGGTTTACTTATTTTTGTTTATTCATAGACAATCAAGCGGTAGCAGGAGAGGACAAAACACAAGACAACGTAAAAGAACCTTTAGTTAAAAAGGTAGTATACAATTTATCTCTTTCTTCTTTCTTACAATTTTATATTCTCTATGAATGGAAACTATTAGACAAAAACAAACTAAACATTATAAGACCTTTCTTTATAAATATAACCATAACTAGCTTTATCTCTATAAAACACATGTCTAATGGTGATTTTATGAAAGAGTTTAAAATTGTCTTGTTATGAAATGTATAATATAGCTAATCTGCCTTCTGCAATAGTTCCAAATGATGAGTGGTGATACATCGGGGAAATAGTTTTGACATTCAACCATCATCATTATTATAAGAGTTCGTCTAGAATTGTCCCGTTTTGTAATGAATAACCGTTATTCATAATGGAAGAGGAAGGAAAAGTTGGTGCCGATTATTGATTTTTGTGCCACCGAAACTCCAATCCTTCTGGTAAATTAAAAGCAATCAACAACGCCTATCAAAACAATCACTCGTCTGTCATTTTATTTCTGCACATTATTTTAGACACGTGATTTAGAAAAATGATGATATGACCATACAGCATTGACCCGTTATAATAATTCAAGCATGTTAAATTTAAATAACCATGTTGTTTAACATATAAATGTTGATATTATTTCAGCGTGATCAACATATCAGAAAAGAATGACGATAGTCTAAATCCTGAATGCAGAGATTTAGGTACGACCACAAAAGATACTCCAAAGACACACACTTAAAAATAGTAAATAAATAATAGTATCAAAGAGACAAACATATCACATGTCAATTAATGTAACTCAATTAATCAAAATACAAATATTTCGATAGGAATATTGTATTTTTTTCATCTTGTCATGAATGATTCCAAATAATAATAAAATATACGTACATTTACTTGGTTTACAAAATGAAACAAAACACACTATCCTCCTATACACCTTTTGATAAATCATATCATAGACCTTTTTACGACGCTGTCCGGTGCCATGAAAAATCGATCGGACGTTGTACTTTCTCGCGCACTCGCAATCTGGGTAGGGAAAAAAGAGCATCACACTACATAAAAATATAGTAGAAGTTCAAAGACAATATCGGCTAAGTTTAAGGTAAAGGGTAGAAAATTATATAAAAAGCTTTTAATAAAAAAAGAAAAGATACCTTTATGGCTTTGTGGCCAAGATTGCCATAAAAAAGGCATGAACAAGATAAGTGTTTAAGATTTTCCCCTTACGATCACGGACCTGAAATTGAGATAATTATTTTAAGAAAGTGTGGAAATATATCTATTAGCAAATAAAAGTCAACTTATTGTTGCTGAAATAATTAATACAAAAACTAAGAAATTTCAATACATATTATAATATCGAATTCGATTATCATTCTGAAAAAAGTCAGAACAGGTGATAATACATTTTTGGGGTTCAATTTATTTAAGTCACATTAATATAATTATCATAAATATAGTTTTCTTCAAAATCTTGAGAAGTTAAGATGGATAGTGGGAATTGAAATAACATACATTTTATCCGGTTCCTCGTAATACATGCTACTTTTTAATGCACATCACACTATTTGTCACTTCACAAAATCAATAGACATTGATGAGATTGGTATATGTAAACATTACTTAAATAATGATTTTCATAATTGTACGTGCCCAACTATGTCATGGCACTAAAATGTCCCGGTTAACAAGTTGGAAACAAACACACGGTTGCGTGTCATTCTGTTTGACATATACCGCCTGGCCAAGGAAGTGTACAATACAAATTGTGAAATATTATGTAATACAGGGGAAATAAAATTTTAGCAATTTGAATTACTGATTAAAAAGTCGTCTAATGATACCGTAACCAGTACGACTTTCGTATGCGCTTTTTGACCATTAACTTATTAATCCCGAATATTGTCTTAAATCTGTTATAAATATCAATTCACGTTTTAAGAGTACTTACCCCAAAATTACTTTTCTTTGGTCGACATAATATGGAATCACGTCTATTAATGCCTTAAAGTTACGTACGGTAGTCATCATTATTGCGTTTTTGCCCTACGCAGAATGCGCATGCACGAAATGCAACATTCGTTATTATGGAAAAAATGTATTGTAAAAAGGTCTAAATACGAATACTTAATTGGCGTTTCAAACAATTTAATTGTTCATGTTGTTTAAGGAAAGTGTTTTGAGTGAAATATATCATACTATATCTATGATGCAATGAGACAATAAAGACACGTTCAAATAGGGAATAATAGACGACAACAAGGCTATGAAAAGAGAGAATATCGGAATATAGTAAAACAAGCAGATATAATTATAAATGTGTCTGTCACTTTTATTTCCTGATGGATTACAAAACAGTAAAACATAAGACATTTAAATCAACATATATGTGTGACAAATACATTTCTTTATGATCTAGCTATTATATTTGCAAGATATTTTATTTTTATGCGGACTTCAAGTTTTATGGAAGTTTTATTTGCATTAAAAATTATACATTTTTGTTGTTGTTGTTGTGTTTTTTATATTTTCCTTTCTTTCTTTTTTTTTTTTTTTTTTTTTTTTTGGGGGGGGGGGTGGGTGCGGGTGAGGGTTAGATAAACGGAATGAGCATGAAGTTCTCCTAATCTATCAGGACAAACAAGTATAATGATGTGAAGAGTCACAAGCAATGTACAAAATTAACCTTGATTATTGTTCTATTTGCAGTTGAATATCCGAAGCACTAATCATTTTTTCTTCATGTTCTTGGTATATGCTGGTTGTTTAATAATTAAGTTGCATTTTTTTTTGTGAAAAAAGAGAGCCTAGTGCATAAATTCTCTGTTATGCCATGTCTGAAATTCTGAATAAACCAATGTTTGTCTGTTGCTACAAGGATTAAAAGGTCTGCTCGAAGCAAAATTAATATTTGTATTAATCGCGTAAACAAACCAAATTCCACCTAGCCTAGTACAGAAACGTTCTCCGACTGAGGCATTATAAGACGTTTGTACACTGAATTTAAAATCTTTAAATCAGTCCTTTTTTACATTAAAATGTAAGTTTAAACTTATTCGTGTTTGTTGTGAATTGCAGATGTTCCATCTAAAATTACTCTTAAATATAAAGGAGGTTACAATTGATTGGAAATCGCATTACGGTTAGTATAGGAACTTCGATGAATTATATATTGATCTCGGGTTCTCTGTCCAACTTTGGTTCCTGTCATTAGAATGTAGACTAGCCCTTTGACACCTTATTTGTAGGGTTCATAAAAAATATGAAAATAAAAGAAAATATTACATTCAAACATGACAATATCACTTAAGTTCAAAGTTTATTTTGATATTTTGATTCCTTATTAAAGCTCGAAGCCATGTTGAACATCAGAAAAGCTTCTTTTATTAGAGAATTCGAAAACAATGTAAAATAAATACATTAATCATTTTTTTTTATGATAAAAAGCAAAACTAAAATGTCCCCCATTTCTGAATGACCGAATGCGTATTTACCAGCCGCCGCGTCCACGCGGCGTCTAATAAAACGTTTAAAGATAACAAGAAAATAGTTAAAAGTAAATTCTGAGAGTGCCTTATATATTTCTCATGATTTTATTGTAGTTGACATGTTCGATCTTTATTATATTTTTCGATAATATCACGTAAGTCAAGATGTTATCAAAAATCGTAATCCTGAAAAAAAATGAAAATAAAACAGATGAGAGTGCATCCAATTTTTGAATAAATAGTTAAGGAAAAGTTGTATCACTTAAACCCGATAACATGATTGACAAGTTCTTACTAACAATTAAACGCTACACAAATAATTCATGTAATCCTTTATCTTTTAAATCTGTTTTTTTAAACCTTTATTTACTTGTGTTTAAAACGTGTTATATATAGTTTTGCGGTATTTATTTAGAAAGAAATATATTTTGCTATGTTGGCCTTTGTATAAACAGAACGTCTGTTACTAGTTTGACTGGTTCGACTGGAATAATACATAATTGTATACAGCGATAAGCATAAGATGCACGACAATTATTTATTGCAAAATTATTTAACTACGTAAGTGTGAAAGACCTAGAGCGACTTCTCAGCTATATTTGACCTATTTCAAACTGCGAGTGAACTTACGTGATATGCGGACACGCACCAGAGTAAAATCGCCGGCGTCCCGTCAGGTAGCTTGATAGCTTTATCATATGGAATAATCCACTGTCTTTGTTGGTATTCGAGTCAACAACGCAGACGGGCAGGTGGTTCGCAGACAACACCTTAACATTTCGGCCACAGACTCCCTTTTTACAAGAAATATTACCCTCATAATGTTGTGCAATTAAATCAACTCCATTATATACATATTATTATTGATGTACAATATATATATATTTAAATGGCCTCTTTTTTATTTGACAATGTTTGTGCATATAAATATCGTTTTCGCTCAAAAGCTAACTGGTTTGTTAAACAGAAATGGATTTTATGTTAGCATTGGTCCAGTATTGCTATTTTTTAAATGTTAAAAAATTCACAAATTTAAAAGACTAATGGAATTTCATCAACTTACATTCAGTTATATAACATTCAGTAATATCATTTGTGTTATTAACAGTGACGTCAATAGAATGTCGATTCATATTTTGGCAAAAATTAAAAGAATCTGCCAACCAAAAATATAATCTGAAGCATTTATTGATGAATAGACATGGATATGTTTTGGATTGCCCCGGTTTGCTTTTACTATCATGGCAAAACTAAGCCGTGTGACACGGCGATCTTCAATCCTATTAATATCTTTATGGTATATATCGATGAGGTATACATTAAAAACAGAAGATAATTTTTTTTAATTCTCAATTCTTTGAGAAAAGTCTACGCATTTTTTTTTCGGACATATCTCGTATACGTAGTACCGAATAAAGTAGCGGTGATGAAGACAAAAAAAACAAAGTGAATTTTTTTCGTTTTAAGTATGTTTATTTTTTATCTTCAGCATGTTAAACATTTCGTCATTTATTGGTATTGAGACACATAAGAATTAGGTTTAACTTCCTTGATCATTGAACCAAGATCATACATCCGTCAAGTAAACATGCCATATGTTAAAACATACAACCGTCAAGTAAACATGTCATAGGTTAAAACATAAAACCGTCAAGTAAACATGTCATAGGTTAAAGCATACAACCGTCAAGTAAACATACCATAGGTTAAAGCATACGACCGTCAAATAAACATGCCATAGGCTAAAACATACAACCGTCAAGTAAACATGTCATAGGTTAAAGCACACAACCGTCAAGTAAACATGTCATAGGTTAAAGCATACAGCCGTCCAGTAAACATGTCATAGGTTAACATTTCTCCGTATTAAACGAATGGGCCGCTAAAACAAGGTATCGAGAGAAAAATGTAAATTTTTATTTTTTATAGTTATTTCATATAACTTACAACATACATTCTCTTATACAAAACGGTGTACTCAGTAAAGAAGAAGACCATGATAAAATGTACGAGAAATAGATAAGAAATCTGCGGGCTTGGAATGTAAATGAGCAGATACAATTGCAGGAAAAATGCGCAATAATACTTTTGTGTCTATGCAAGCGATAGATATGTTAAAGCCACTGACCTACAGATGGTAAAATGAAAAAAAAAATGAAATAAAATTTCAAATAAACAGTAAATACTGATCTAGTTAGGTTTATTGTATAATTACATCATTATTGTCACCTTAATTCAAGAACGAATGTTAACAAAAGCGTTAATATATCGGGTTTTTATTTTCCATACTCTACTACGTTACTAACACAGTAGCCAATATATAAATAGGAAAAGATAATTCATTTAACACGGTCATGTGTCACAACAGTGGTGCGGAAAAATCCCGGTTTCCGGTATGCCCGGGATCGTTTATCAATGTTCGTCATTGAGTAGGCCCGTATCATATTTCAAGCTAACTGTAAAATCGGTGAATTTGTTGTCAAATATATGAAATAATTAATCAATTACATTTTTAGTGCCATGAATTACAAAAAATATAAATACAAAAGCAGTTATTCGTATCCCTATATGTTTGATAAAATCCCGGATTCCGTGCCTTCCGGAGCACAGGTCGCGATATTGTCCTGTACGATCACGTGATACTAGAAAAAAACCCGGATGAAAGGATTCCGTGGTAAAATAAAAGAAGGTATTTCCCGTTGGTGGAAAAGCGAACAGTTTTTTTCCAGAGCAATAATGTTAAAATACAAAAAAACATTTATTAACTTTTTGAAGTGTCATTTCGATTTCTTTCAACTATATAGTGATTTTGAGTGGGGGATTTTGAAATATTAGCCATTTTTCTGCTATCTTCTGGAGGTCAGCTGCTTTAAACAACTGAAAGCTTTAAGAAGGACAATTGCTCATTAATAGATATATAATGAAATTGAACTTAATTTTTAAACGTAAAGAATAATAAGGAAGATCATGTTTGCAATGACTTATTTAAATGGCTCATTACTTTTAAAGATGTCTTATATAACATATATTGCCCAGCTATTTTTGGTTCAGAATTACTTTTTACTATACAAATCAACATTGACATAATGCAACATATTTTCAAATTCTATATGAGCGGTCGTAATAATACTTAAAATTTATATCTATTTCACTTCATTCCAACAAAACTTGAATTACAGGTCGGCAAGAAAAAATTACAAATATGACAAATTTTACTGAAACAATAATACTGTAAAACGATTTGTCTTTTAAGTCTGGGGTATAGGATTTACGTAGCATAGTAAATCTGGACGAAACAATAAAAACACCATCAAAAACATGAAATCAGAACACGTCGTTCCTTTTAAAAATGTATCAAAAATATACTTCAATCGCCGTAAAGGAAATAATTAATCGATACTATCCCCAGTTTAGGAAATTGTTGCCTTACTTCTCACAGTTTGCTTAACATATCCTTACCTGACCAATATAACTCAAAGAATAAATGTCAAAACGGGTTGAAATATACTGCACTAAGATTGCTTCGTTTTTTGTTTTTCTTTTTTACATAATAGTTACCACTTATTACTAGAACTCTTTTTTAAATTGTATCAATACCCCTCCCCCTAGCAACCTTAATTTAAAAGTAGTTCAAACAATGTCTCCAATTTTTCACTAAATACCAATGTAAAAATAATATATCATTGCTTACTCTAGTTATCATTCGAAAACCTTTTTTTTCTATTTTAGTAACGGTGACCTTGACCCAAAAAACAATCCCAACAACGATGTCCACATTAAATTGTTTTATACACAAAGTTTGATAACAATACTTCATTTTTAACTCTTGTTATTCTCTAGAAACCTATTTATGTTTTTAATAAACTAAACAGTGACTTTGACCATGACCGCATGCAATAACAACCGGGTATTATACATAAGGCTATATATCCTGAAACTTATATTATATTGAAAGGAACCAACAGAGGACTCCTGGCAATAATATCCTTTTGTGTGACTGTTTATATTAAAGGAAAAATTAATTCATCATTTTTAAACTCGTATACAGCGCTTAGTCAACCAACATAAGTGCTATTTTCAATATAATTCGGATTGATTAAGATGTTAAACTGAATAAAAATAATTATTTCACCATTTCGTTATGATACTTGCCATGTTAAAAGTGGTGTGATTATAGAAAATTAAGTTGTAAAATACGTTAAAAAGAAAGCTTGAACAGATTTTAAAATCTTAAAAATAAAACCAGCACATTAATTAAATAGCATGACTTTTATTTTTGGAAGACTTTTATGGCTCAACGGACACTAGACTGTTATAAATATTTTGGTTTATAGATCTTGCGAGGTTTTTTGTACCAGTAATGACATAATCACACATTCTTATACAGCTGATTTTAAGTCTAGCAAACTTACAAAGCAAAGCAACTGGGAAAAATAATCATGTCATCATAGACATTTAATATTTGGAATGTGAAACTTACACAGCTACATGACACATCACAGAAGTAGCAAATTATTTGTTTGCAAGTTTTTACTTGGAGTATATAATTTAACAGTTAACCAGTCTTTTGTCCAAAATCGTCAAGAATTTACACATTTGATTCATGTCAATCTTTTCGACCTTTTAGAAAAGAACTCCATCCGTTGATTTACTTTTTAGAATAATATCATTAAAACAATGGTATTTACATGCTTTAGAAACTATAGATGTATGAAGTTATTCTCATTGTGAAAACAACCCTGCATGTGATAGATTACTCATTTTTGGTAAGCGTGCTGTTCTCATACATAAAGCAGATAGACATCTATTATTCAGTCATAAACGGTGTACAGACGTTTGGAGTGTTGTTTACGTGATGTAAAAATTCAACCCCAAACGGAGCGTGCAAAAACCGTCAAAACGAAAGTTATCTTAACTTTCAACGTTGCTTTTATTTCACTATAAATTCTCTGTATTTCTCTGTAGAAAAAATAACTAACACAAACAACTTTATCAACATTTTCAATATTTGTTGTTTTCAAAATGTTTGTGTAAACGGTAGATTTTTTTCTTTTCGACCGACCTGAAAGGCATTAGAAGAGCGTGAATATTAGACATTTGCGACAAAGTGGGGAACGATTATCGAAGAACAGTTACGCTAATATTGAAGGATAATCTCAACACATAATATGAAAACTTTGTATTTTTGTTTCCTTACCTACATCATAATTATATTTTCACTATCAGTCACTATCAGACGTATTGATGCCAAGTTCCCTAATAAAATTTGGCACTTAGAAACCTGTGGTCGCTTACATTGTATGTTGTTTCGGCTAGTGCGCTGAGGTGCATCTGTAATGTTGTCCTCGGATGATAAAGCTCTTGCTGCTTGAGCACGGACGTCTTGACTAGTTCAGCTCCTAGATTGTGAAGTTGCCTAGGGGCTGAACCAGGTTCGGGCATTCTAGACACAGGGCGGTTCGAAGATGTTGGTCAGCTTGGTCATGTTGACCTGGATTTATACCTCTGTTCAGGTATCTCAGAGGAAGCCCTAGCATTGGCTGCTTAGTGTTAGCAGCTGCAGCTTGCCCTTGGTTAAGGCGCCTGGTCCTGTCACTCGAAGCTGCACCCAACTGTGATTCTGCAATATCGTCAACTGTAAAAAGACGTCAATTAGGACTTTAAGACGCTTTACGGCCTACAGCCACTCTCTGGAATGATTTTAATATATGATTTGAATAGTCAAATTAATATGGAGTTAGTGACTGATTTGGAAGTGTAACTCAAGTTTCACACATTACATGCCCCTCTTCTTTCGCTGCCGTTATGTCCACTCCTGGTTTTTGTTTTGTGCCTCATGGGTGCCCTACTTGGGTGTGTCGGGGGCATCCTGTGAACGTTGCCTTTACCTTGTTGATCTTTATTCTTGTTTTATTTTTTTTGCCAGATCGTGGTTGTCCGTGTCTGAACTGGATATTTTCTTCTACCTTTTAAATTGAAATTTTTCACGTCTTTGGTACGCAGTGAGCTCGTAACCTGCCGCACTCGACCAAACACATTATCGAGCAGCTAAACATATTAAAAGAAATGATAAGTAAACATCAAAATTAACATGCTACAGCATAATTCGTCGGTTAGATAGACATTAAGGTTATATTTATGCTTTAAATGCTAGTTTATTGCACGCTGTAAATTCTAATGTAATTTTAAACGATTTTATTTATTATACTGACCAAATATCTGGATCATCTATATCGGTAGGATTATCTATATCGGCAGGATTTTTTTATAATCACAACAAGTTTGCTGGACATTGTGGTTCTGAGCTGTTTCTCTCCTGCAGTTCTGTAGCGTTCTCTAGCATCTTCTGACGACTGATCAATATTGTGTCTAATGCTTTCAAGAATGTCTAACCAGTAAGTGCGGTGTGACAAATAGGCCCGCAGTATCAATAAAGTTGCTTCTTTCTATATTTTTATCTGCTTTTTACGTTTCTGTAACAAAATTGCACCTAAAAATTGTTTTTACATCAACACATTTAAGAACAGTAATTATAATTATCAATAAACTGCTTTAACAGTTTAAGTAACAAACCCGCAAACAAACAGTTGATGAGACACCTGAAACATTTCTAAGATTACTAAATACTTTGAATATAACATTCTAAAGGCCCAGAATACTCGTTCAGAAACCGTGTTTTATTGACTCTTTTAAGCCCACTATCTTATCCGACTTTTATGGTATTATCAACATTATTTGATATAAGTGTATCGACAGAGAAAGTTGAGATCCGGGCTCAACTTTCATGTTTCTATTTGAAACTAAAAATATATATAAAATGGCCTTCAGTCCAAGAGTGGTCTGATATGATGTTCTTATGGAACAAAATACTTATGGTGGTAGGGGCTATTGATGGTACATCTCACAGAATAAACCGACCTACAGGAGAGCCACAGGAACAATATTATTAAGGACATAGACAATATAATTCAATACATACTCAAATTATCGTTGACAGTACTGGTATCATCCGTGAATTAGAAACTGGGGTTATTAGGACACAAAAATGACGCGCAACAATTTCGAATGATGCGACAAGTGGGTGTAGATTTAGAATTTCCAGAAAACTGTGTGCTTTCGAAACGGATACCCTGTAATGACTCCCTACACCAGTGTACAACTATACAGGATGGACATGCAAACTAAGTTTAAGTCCCGAAAACTTAACAGGTACATCACAAAATACAGGGTTATTGTACAACATTCGATAGCTGAGCTTAAAATATATAAGTTAGTGGATGGTGTGTGGAGACACAAGCGTAATGTTTTACCTTCTGTTGTGCAAATTTGTGGTGGTCTAGTATGTCGAAGAAAGGTTAAAGGATTAAAAATTTGAATGCTATTGACATGAATTTCAATAAACGAGTATATAGTAGACTGGTTAATAAACTGAATACCACACATCTCCATTCATTATAAAATGTTAGATGATTTCGAGATTCTCCTCATATATAACTTGTACTCGGTCCTCAGTCCCTGTTCCTCTTATTAAACCGCAAATGTATATTAGAAACTCTGAGGAAAGAACACATTTAACCACCAACATTATAGTCTAACTTTAGTTTTGTTCTGAACGTTTTAGAATGGAAATACATCTTGATTGTGGGTGTTCCGTGTGTCGTTCAGATGTTTGTAGGTTTACGGCTTTCGTGATTATATAACGGTGCATCTAAAGCCATACCGTGCCATGTTATAGTTCAGATTACTCAAAATTATAATCTTTTTCCTCATTATCCACCCTGAAATGTGTTTTCCCACCTTACATTAAATACGAGTTTTAACAACTTGTTTGCCTAAGACTATAAAGGCCTTTTTGCGATAAGAATTTTCCATAGAAACGGATGTTGTATAACATGCATGTGCATTCTGCGCAGGGCAAAAGGAAATAATTATATCAGTATTGAACAACTTCATATACAACTTTATGTGATGTAAAAGATTAATCATAATTTGAAGATAGTTTACTTTGATAAATAATTATTATTGGTGCACGAATGTCCGTTAGTGCAATTTATAAGCACTGAACTCCTAAATTAGAGGTCCTGAAAACGAAAGTTATGAGCAAAATTCACTTTCTATTTTCATTTTCCACAATAACGCTCAAATGTCCGTTCAGATGTTAGACGTTTCGTTTATGGTAAATAAAATTACTCGGAAAAAGCCACATGTTTACAAAAGTCACATTTGATAGGACCAAATAAATAACACATTACTGTGTACGCAGTATCTTGATTTTTTAGAGTGTACGCAGTATCAGAAACTCTATTTTCTGTTAAAAGTGTGTTTTAAGACAGTTGTCTCACGAAGGAAAAAGAAACAAGATTGAAAATATACTTTTGGAATAGATTCTGCCATCAACTTACTTTCAGTTGTCTGAAACTTTCAGTTTAATCGACAATTTCTCAATTTCTGTAACATTTTAGCGCCAGATGTACGCAGAATTCAGAATCAAAAACGCATTCAATGCGAAATACTGACGAGAAAGGGAAGAGTTGTGTCAAGTCATTTTGAATACTAAAACTAGAAGTAAGGGAATCTTCTTCGCAAACAAAATTCAAATCTATTCTGATTATTTTACATGACTCGCACTTGTTCAAATAACCGGTTGATAAAGTGTTCGCGGTATCAGAATTTCAAGGATGTGCTCGCATCGTATGACCCCCTTGATTTTTTTCGGCGGGGGATATACAAATAGTCTCCGTCCGTCCGTCCATCCGTGCGTCCGTCCTTCCGTCAGACATTTTTGTCTGGAGCATATCTCAAAAAGTATTTGAGGTATCAACTTGAAACTTCATAGGTGGATAGATCATATTGAAGAGTGCAGTGCACAAAAATGATAACTCTACCCTGCATAATTTTTCAGTAATTGCCCTTTGTTATTTTTCAAACTTAATTTTTGTTCAGAGCATAACTCAAAAAGCCTTTGAGATATCAACATGAAACTTCATAGGTGGATAGATCTCACTCAGGAGGTGTGCACAAGAATAATAACTCTATCCTTCATAAATTTTTTGTTATTGCCCTTTGTTATTTTCCGTACTTAATATTTCACCTGAGTGGAGCATAACTCAAAAAGTCTTTGAGATGTCAACATGAAACTTCATAGGTGGATAGATATTATTGAGGAGGAATGCTGTCCAAAATATTGATAACTCTACCCTGCATATTTTTTGAGATATTGACCTTTGTTATTTTTCATACTTTTTGTCCGGAGCTTATCTCAAAAAGTATTTGAGGTATCAACTTGAAACTTTATAAGTGGATAGATCATATTCAGGAGAAGTGCAATGCACAAGAATGAAAAACTCTACACTGCATAACGGTTCAGTTATTGCCCTTTGTTATTTTTCAAACATAATTTTTGTTCAGAGCATAACTCAAAAAGCCTTTGAGATATCAACATGGAACTTCATAGGTTGATAGATCTGGGGTGGGCAGTACACAATAAAGATAACTCTGCCCTTTATTGAGTTATTGTCCTTTGTTATTTTTCATACTTTTTGTCCGGAGTTTATCTCAAAAAGTGTTATAGGAATCAACTTGAAACTTCATAGGTGGATATATCTCATTTAGAAGGAGTGCAGCACACAAGAACAATAACCTACCCTGCATAATTTTTCAGTGTTATTTTCAGCCATCAGTATTCACATAGGTTTCAAATCTGTTATTATTCTGCTCTACTACATATATATTCTTCCAATGAGCATACACATTCGGCGGGGGATGGCCATGTTCACATGGCTCTTGTTTAAAGTGACATCTTTTCAAACTCCATTTTGTTTAGTTCCGCCAAATGTTTTCTCATTTAGGTCACAAGCATTTTTGCTTGTTCAAATGTCTGCTTAGGCATATATAATAGCTTTCAATCTCCAGTCACACTAAAGGTTCCATGATAACCGTCGTATGGACACATCTGGGGATTTTTAAAAAAATAAAATCTCAGCATTAACATGTTAAATGTTGAATTCTAAAAAGGGGACGTAGACATCAGTTTGTACTTTCTAGTACTGTCTATGAACAGGCTCTATCAAACTGAGCCTGCAACATCTTCAGTTTTGCTAGTTTGGAGTGTTTTGTAGGAAATTCTTTTACCCGTGTGTCACATTATCATGCCGCTTTATTATTACAGAACAGAAATATTAGTTTCACGATGACCTCCGCAGGTGTGTGTTTTACAATCCATATTTAAAAAAATAAAGGTTTAACTTCCTTGCTCTATTTTACCACGATATTGAACGACCGCTATTTTAACATAAATGCTTTACATTCTATTTTAGTTGTTATAAATGCTTTTTTTCATCTTTTAATGACATGGCCGATATTAGATGTTTTTAGATATTTTAGTTTAAAGCCCTTTATCAGTAAAGTGATCTTCACTTCTGATTGCTCAAGGCGGTTTTTAAGTACTTAAAGAACACTTACAAAGCAAACAGTAATGAAAATAATTCATGCCTTCATATACATTAAATGTTTGGAATGTGAAACTAATCCACCTAAATTATATACTACTGAAAGCGTGATAATAATATAAAATATTTCTTTACCAATAAAGCCAAAACCTAACTTGAGTACATTATCTAACGACACAGTGCGCATAGGGTTTGTCAAGATTACTGAGTATTTATAAAAAAACTTCTCAATATCATTTTTAACCATTTCTTATAGAACATTGTTGATTTACCTTTTTTCTAATTAATGAAATTATTATTACTAAGAAAATTACTTGCTTTGGAAACTATAGCTGCTTACTTGTTTTACATATCTTGAAAGCACCCCAACATAAGGAATGTTGCCGAACTTTTGTAAACGTTAATAGCTCTTTTCATATATTTATAGCGGATACGTGTTTGGATCAATATCTGAATTGTTACCATTGCATGACATTAAAGAAACACGTAGCAAGGTGACACGAGATAAGCAAAGTGAATGTGTAACTATGTATCCATTTACATATACGTGTATGGTGTTTGTTTTATTCCAGTGAGGTAAACGTATGAAACATGTCATTGCCAGCTAAAAACATATGTAGATGATAACATACGATAGACAAAATTAATCTCATTTGTAGCAAAAAGTCATCAACTGGCGTATCAAAACTAGAGTTAAAAAACCGTTCTACCGGCACTTGATAATTACACATTATACAGTAGTTAACAAATGTAATTACATTATCGAGGTTGGTGAATGACATACCAGTTTATGATAAGTACTGTAATTGGGAGCCTATAATTTTGCAAAAAAAAATATCAGAACTTAGCCAAAGTCGGCGATAGTATGACATAATGACACAAATTCTATCAGGATGTTTTATTTCTTTAAATCCCTCGTGGTGTAACGTAAAGTCATTTTTGAACCAACCTTTATCTATTCACATTCATGTCATGAAGATCTTATTGAGTCTTTTAGTGGTTTCTTTCAAAATCAATCATAGTATTAAATGGTAATGTGATAAAAGTGTTTTTTTCATTAATTTTGTAAATCGTAGGTAAGAAAGTAGTTTGATTTCGTTTTAGGTTGTATTTTCATGATATATTAATGATATAAGAACTGTTCTAATATTTATATCAGTATTTGTTTTGTTAAGTATAGGACAATCGAGAATTTATAAGATAACCGAGAATGTATATGTGATTCTATACATGTATGTTACATGTGGGATCATTGTCATTATCTTCTTAAAATTTGCTAATTTGTTTGTCAATGATATGATTATATGACCAAAATAAAAAATTAAATTTAATTATTAAAAATATTTTATAAGACATGTAGCTCTTCTCAGTAAACAAGCAATGCATTTCATGGAATTGTATATTAAATAGTAAAAATAAGGTGATTTCCGGATTTAATGTATTGTGTCATTATTTATACTATCAAAGTTAGAATCGTTTAATTTTGAAGGCATATTAAATACTTGAAAAGACACATGTGTTGAATTGTTTTCATTGATAATTTACACCTCTGTATAATTTTGTTTTTAATATTTGACCACTATTTTAAAAATTGTACTGGTTTTGATGCAGTAACTGTTTTAAAATGCAGAAACGTTAAAGACCCTGTAACACAATTTTTTATGGTTTTAAATCATAAATATGATGCTCAAATTAGGATTTATAAATATTGTATGTTCCAAAAAGCATTCTTGATAAAGATATTACCGAATTTAACATTTTATGTAAATAAAGGGAGATAATACAAATTTATTTAATATAAAGTTTAAGTCAAATTTTACAATAAGAAATGAATTCACATATTTTAATGATTACATATAATATGCACACATATTTGCAGTACATATTTTACTTTCTTCGATGTTTTAAAATTGTTTTATTTTGCATAATTATGTACATATATATAATTTCACTTAGTGTGGTTTACCACTTTGATCAAGACATACAGGAAATTTAATATATTGATTTAGCTTCATTTGCGAAATCAAGCTCGATCTAATGATACATTTTGATGTAATAACAAGTAAAAACTCTCTTGCCAAGTGAAATTCCGTATGTTTAAAACCCAAACTGTTATAGCAAAAGTTTAGTTGATAAATGTTTTTTTATGTTTTTTAAAACTTGTATAGACGAGTAATATAATTATGAGGATGTTTATGATTTTAGTCTTACTAGACTTCCTATATATGAAGTCAGGTTTTTGTTACTGGAAAAGATTATCATATTTTAGACTGTGAAAAGCAGAGTCTATTTTAAGCATTTAATGCATTTAATCAAGATAAAACATAGTGTAAAATCAATTATCATTTGTTATTTAAAGTCACTATGAAACATTTTTACGTCTAAATTGAAAACAAAAATAAAGATAAGTTAACGAACACGTGTTGTAGATTCAAAAAAAGTATTTCTACTCAATATGCCATGATTTACGCATGCTCAGTTATGACAAGATTTAGTATCATACTCACAGGCTGAATTGTACCTATTTAAAATATAATCAGATTCATATTGAATGACAATACAGCTTAAACTATTTAAAACTGGTGCATTTTGTTTTTTTATGGAATATTAATCGGTTCAAAATCTATTTACGGTAAAATAAACATCATTAACACAATGATACGAACATTGATAGCTTGTTTGTTTGTTGTTGTTTTTTTGTTGTTGTTGTTGTTGTTGTTTTTGTTTGTTTTTTTTAATATAATTAAGATTTATTTTTTAAGTATTAGGCAGATTATATTTCAAAGACAAATGACCGATTAAATAAGATGTGCTTTTCTCCTACAAAATGTCATATTGACCGAGGCTATCCATTGAATATGATGTGATATTCACCGGCAAAATGTCGTATTGACCGAGGCTTTCGCCGAGGTCAATATGAAATTAAATATGCAATGGCTTACCAATCAATAATTGCATTATTATAACACACATTCTTTTAAACTTACAGTTTTATTCATTTATAACACAGTCTTCTTGCTAATTGGTATTTTATGAGCTGATAACCGAGGCAACAATGATGCATTAATAAGGATCTAATCATAATTTCTTCTGTTTCAAGAAAGACTTACAGTAATGATAAGAAGTATAACTTAAATTTGATAACTTTTTGAAAAAGAAAAGGTTTGACATCAGATACGCAACCGTTTGTTCAATTATATTATAACAGTCAAGTTGACCAATATATGCCATATCCATTTAACAAAACTTTAACTATGCAGATGATAAATTAAAACTTTGCATTTTCATTTTTTTATGGACAAAGGTTTAATGCTTGCCTTGGATATCGTTTTACGAGTTCTCATTTATGGAGGAACGATGAACGCTTTCATATTGATAAACGTTTCATTAAGAGTGTAGATAATTTGCTATTGGCATTACATACAAACGCATACACATTATAAACCCTATCCGTGTCGGTTAATGTATTCATGATTCATACCGTCGGTAAAATATGAATTGTGACTCTCATGAACTATGACCCTATTTGTTAAAATGGTTTGATGAAGGTAGCAAAGCATGGGATTTAGCTTACAATATTACTTTATTATGAAAATGTACTTTATTGAATAATATTGTGATTCAGAAAGTGAGTTATCAACATTACATTCTCTGAAAATGTACGATATCTTTGAGTAAAAAAAGGTGTTGCTTATAAATATGGATGGTGCGTGCGTGTATGTGTGTGTTTCTCTATCTTTGACCGGATTGTTTCCTGAATAAATCACTCACGACATGAACACCTAGTTATTACGTTTTTGGTACAACGGAGGCATATAAACAGGCTAAATCAATCCGATATTGCAAATGTTTATCTTTTGCAGGTTTATTTGTGTTATTTATTGATTCATTTTTTATCAACTACAATGTTTTTACCATCCATACTTAAAAGATTAAACGAAAAAGAAGATCAATATATGGATAATAAATCACTTTCAAACGTTGTATGTGCTGGGCGATTAAAATAGGTCTTCTGAGATACTCTGATAATGAAAGTTTTTTGACATAATAAGTATAATAAGTAAACAAGCCTTTAGGTCTGAATTATAAATAACTTCAATAACTACAGTTGTGTAACAGATATCATTTGCATCTAGCTTTAAGACTGCATTATGAAAACAACTGGTAGAATACATTTTGTGTTGGGATAAATCCTTACCTGAAATATAAAAAAATCATCCACGTGTTTTAAAAAGCCTGAATGAAATGAATATATTTGTTTTAGTAGAAACAAACCTTAACACAAATTTTGTTTTGACACTGCTTGACAAACATAGAAGGCATGTTTTTCTTTTCCAGATCGATATTAGGCATGACTTATAGATTATTTACAACTATTTTTATACTATAAATATTTAAATGCGTCATAATTATCCGTCGAACGATGTGTTATATAAATAAAAATTAACATTCACATGCTACAGATTATTAAGAAACGCATATTATTTTGTTTTTCTTTAACACGTTTCGAGAAAGGTGGATTACAGTGAATGAATTGTTAAATAAAAGTGACAACAAATTAAACCATTAAAATGTTAAGTCAATCAGATGATTCAAGATGGGGGTGAACAAAAGCGGAAAAATATATACTTTTTTCTAATACCATGTTTGTGTCACTTAATAGGTAAGTTTAGTTTCTTAACTATGCTATATCGAAAACATTAAATCATTTACAAAATATGTTACTTAATTTCAGTATAGAATTTGTATTCCTTTAATTTCCGTAGGCAGATATGTGATAAGTGTCTTATCTTAAAAGCAATGACGGATATCAAAAACCTGTTAATATACTCTTACATAGATAAATGAATATATTCACAAATCAAATGCTGCAATAATGCATACAATTTAGATAATAATAGACACTCCATCTGAAACATTTTATATATCTGGATAGCCCATTTGAAAGTGCCTTTTCTTTTTTTCAGTATTTTAAATTATACATTTCTTTTTAAACGCTTTGGTTTGTAAAATATTATTAAACTGATATTTTTATTAAATTCAGCTTATTCACACATTCCTATTTTAGGTGTTTTAGAAGCGAATGTTTCGTTAACAGCATATGGCGACATTGCTTTAGATGGACTTCTTAAATGTTCCGGGCAATGTGTTTTCGGCTGTAAAATCAAACCAAACTCACTTGCTTTTACATGGGAAATAAACAAACAAATTGTTTTTGAATGTATCAACAATATATGCAACACACTTGGGACAAATTACAAATTTTCATTTGATAGTACTCATGGCATATTTAACATATCAATGGACAAGATAGTATATGCTGACAATTTGAAGCAGTTTAAGTGTGATGATGGCTATGAGTCAGCATCTTTTACTGCAAGAATTAAAGGTAAAGTACAAGTAATTTTAATAATTTCTTGCTTGTTGTACATGTGTAATCATTATAAGTTGATGAAAAGTAGATAAAACTCTTCTTCATTGTAATTTCTTGAAAATTTAATAAAAGGAAAAATCAGAAATGTTTTAATTTTTGAATCTTGATTACAAAGATCACGGCAGAATTCATGAACGCAGCCCCTGACATGCAGCAAAATCGAAACCATTTTGAACAGAGAAAAACATAGGACAAAGTAAAGGGCAAACTGAAACAGTAAGGGCGCGACGTCGATACAAGTAAAAACGAAATTAAAGAAACAGTCGAGCCAGGGAGGGACAATTTCAAAAGAAAAACCAAGGGTAAACCTACATCAGAGGACTGAATACTCATCTTAAGATAACAATTTTGAAGAGTATCGTATTTACTGCCTTGAGTCGATCCACAAATACACCATTTCTTGTGTAATTATACCCTGCAGTACTTCCACTTATAAAATAAGTTGACAGATGTAGTATGTAGCATTTGATATAACACAACGATTGGTATCATTTTATTTAATTAATTATAATTTCTAATTTGGTAGTGATACCAGAAGCTAGCGCTACAACAATTACGTCGTCAAGTGATTCATCGTCAACTACTTCTATTAAAGTAACGACAGGTTGCCTTTCGCCTAGTACAAGTGTCTCTTTTACATGGTACTATTTTAAGGTAAATACAAGTAAATATGTTTTCGATATTAAATAAGGTATTAGATAAACAAGTCGTTAGTTTTCTTGTATTGTTTCCAAATATTGTTTAGAACTATACCCCTTTACAGTTAATTATAGATGCAACTCAATAAGGTATAGGTCTTGTTTGAAACATGTTCAGATGTTTTTCTTCTTTTTTTTCAAGAAACATCAGAACTAAAGAGGATTGTCTCAAAAGAATCAGCAAATTTCTGTCAACGTATATTTTTTAAAATAAATATGAACACTTAGATTATTTTTTTTATATTTTCATTTCACATATGCTTAGGAAGGACAGATACCAGTTTTATTTGAGGAAATGATACCATTAGAATCAACTGACGAATATGGCTGTATAAATGGACATTGTGGAGGAAAAGGGGTTGTCAAGGTTACCAGTAGATTGACTATTGACGAAGATTCCGATGGAGAATATTATCAGTTTTAAGTTTTGGTCAATCAGACTGATGCAGCAGAGTTATATATTAAAACAGATCGTAGATTTAAACTAAAAGGTATGAAAATATGGTTTTTACCAGAATGACAGATGCTTTTGGCTATACAACTTAAATGCTATCCATAAACATTAACTCATAAGTGTCGACGTTCTACATGTTTCTTTCTCTGTACAAATACATTATTAGGTAAATATTACATGCTTCATTGCACACATTGTTGCCAACATATCTTAACATAGCCAGTCTTTTCCTTTTATAATCAAATTAAAGTCAAGTAATGTTTTTCAGATAAGGAGAACAATAAAATTACAACTCATTCCACAAACGTTTTTCGGGACGGAAGTAAAAGAGTACAGACCGAAACAAGTTGGTTAATGCTGGTCACATACCGCTGGATAATATTACAATAGTGCTTCGTGTAGTCGGAAACGTCGCCATCAAAGCGTCCGGAACACGGTGCTTTTATAAATATTAATTTTAAACGTATGTATATATGTTTTTATCTATTTGAAAAGACTCCTCCAAAAAGTAAAACTTTTTGAGGGAAAAATGAAACATATTTTGTCAATAAAAATTCAAACGTATTTTTTACAGTTGAACTAATCTTGAAAAAGACACACGTTGTTGGCGGGATAGAAACATGCGCATGAAATATATTTCCGTGGCTATGTGACCTGAAAAAAGTGCTATTCGTTGGTACACATGTGACACTTTTATGGGATAATGTTTTTTTATAAAAGATAATAGAATGCTAGTGGTAGCATTGAAGAGATTTGTTGTTTGTTACGTCATGTAAAGATGTGGTTCATGACAATTTATGTTTTGCTTTAGATTTTTCACTTACTAGTCCTCCCATTCGTTTCATAATTTAACTGTTTATTTTTGATAATTGTGTAAAGGTGGATAAGTCCGTCATTTCACTGAACATTTTCTAAAGTCTCCTTAATCTCTAGTTTGAGCTCACTGAAAAAGGCGGACTAGTCCTCCTTCACGTTTTATACTTGAGTTTTTTTTATTGTTGTATACAGGTGGATTAGTCCGTCATTTCAGTTAATGATTTAAAAGACTCCTTGATCTTTATTTCGAGTTTCACTGAAAAAGGCGGACTAATCCCCCTTCATGGTTTTAATTTTATTATTGTTTAAAGTTGGATTAGTCCATTATTTCAGTTAATGATTTCTAAAGACTCTAATCTTTATTTTGAGTTTCAGTGAAAAAGGCGGACTAATCCTCCTTCGTCTTTTACAATTGAGTTTCTGTTTCTTTTGATTATTGTATAAAAGTCAACTAGTCCGTCATTTCAGTTAATGATTTGTAAAGACTCCTTGATCTTTATTTTGAGTTTCACTGAAAAAAGGCGGACTAATCCTTCTTCACGTTTTATAATTGAGTTTTTTTTGTTGATTATTTTATAAAGTTGGATTAGTCTGTCATTTCAGTTTATGGTTTCTAAAGACTCCTTGATCTTTATTTTGAGTTTAATTGGAGAAGGCGGACTAGTTCTCCTTGAGAGTTTTAGTTTGATTATTGTTTCAAGTTGGATTAGTCCGTCATTTCAGTTCATGATTTCTTAAGACTCTTTGATCTTTAGTTTGAGTTTCACTGAAAAAGGTGGACTTATCCTCCTTAATATTTTACATTTGAGTTTTTTTATTATTATTATTGTATAAAAGTGAATTAGTCCGTCATTTCAGTTAATTATTTCTAATGACTTCTTGATCTTTATTTTGAGTTTAATTGGAGAAGGCGGACTAATCTTCTTTCGTGTTTTATAATTGAGTTTTTTACTTTGATTATTTTTTAAAGTCGATTAGTCCGTCATTTCAGTCACTGATTTCTAAAGACACTTGATCTTTATTTTGAGTTTCACTGATAAAGGCGGACTAATCCTCCTTCATGTTTCCTTATTGAGTTTTTTGTTTTGATCATGGTATAAAGGTGGATTAGTCCGTCATTTCAGTGAACGTTTTCTTAAGATTATTTTATAAATATCATTTCTTTGGTTTAAGTTACATTGAATGGGGCGGACTAATCCTCCTTCAATTTTATAATTGAGTTTGTTTAGTTTGATTATTGTATTAGGTTGGATTAGTCCGCCATTTCAGTTAATGATTTCTAAAGACTCCTTGATTTTATTTTGAGTTTAATTGAAAAAAAAGCGGACTAATCCTCCTTCATGTTTTATAATTGAGTTGTTTAGTTTTGGTTATTGAGTTTAATTGAAGAAGGCGGACTAATCCTCCTAGACTTTTTTAGTTTGATTATTGTATAAAGTTGAATTTGTCCGTCCTTTCAATTAATGATTTCTTAAGACTCTTGATCTTTATTTTGAGTTTCACCGAAAAAGGCGGACTTATTCTCCTTCATGTTTTATAATTGAGTTGTTAAGTTTTGGTTATTGGTTATTTTACTCCGTCATTTCAGTTTACGTTTTGTAAAAACGTCTAGAAAAATGCAAAGTATTTGATTTTACTGAGATTGAAAAAGGCGGACTAGTCCTCCTTTTTGTTTTTATAGTTTTTAGTTTTGATAATTGTATATATATAAATGCGTTAACATTTTCTAAAGATTATTTGAAAAATATTACGTCTTTGGTTGAGGTTACATTGAATAAGGCAGACTTGTTCTCCTTCATGTGTTATAATTGAACATTTTAGTTTTGACTATTGTATAAAGGTGGATTAGTCCGTCATTTGAATTACTTTTTTCTAAAGACTCCTTAAAAAATACATAGTCTTTGGTTTAAAATACATTGAAAAAGGCGGATAAGTCGTCCTCTGTTTTATTTTGCTATAAGATCTTTGATAAAATACATGTTTTGCAACTTAGGGTGGATTAATCCACCTTTTACTAGTTTGGAATTATTTGTAATAAAATTTAAACTTGATCTTATGTGTTTTCCTTTTTATAACATCAACAATCCAAGTCCTTATTTTAAAATTTTGTTGCAATTTTGATTATTTCGAAAACAGTCCTCCTTAATTTAGTGAAAAAGATGACTCTAAAATCGCTTATACTGCCCAAATTAGGGAAATTTAATTTTGAGCAAATTTTGATTATGCTATTTTGAAATTACCCCTGTATGAATAACTTTTAAGGTTGCCGAATTTCGGTTAGGTTGCCGAACTTCAGTTAATGTTTGCAAAATTGCATTCTCGTGTTTTCCTGAAACATGACCGATTTAATAATTTCTAGATCAATATTTACACTAACTTTCATCATTAATTTTAAAACCCCTCAGTTAAACTGGGGGACGATTTACCTGCCCTAGTTTTTAAAAAACTATGCCTTTTAGTTTAGGTATGTTTTAACGTTTGTTGACTCATGTATACGTTTCCCACTTCTTAAAGCGACCGATTAAAAAAGGAAGTGAAGAAAATTTAATATCTTATGTTTACAAGCTACAATGTCGTGTAAATTACAAACAGCAAGGCGTATTTAATCCGCTGCAAGCTTTCATTGCAGAATAAACGTTGTTGACGTCGTAAAATAATTAGAGGATATTCAAGTATTTTCTATCAATACAGGATTTATTTTCATCGAGTGGTATGAAAATAAAAATTTCACGAGTGGCAGTAGTAATCTTGTATGTTTTATTTTCTGTTTATTACATGTAATAAAAAACTATATTATTTTTTCTCTTTTTTTTTACCTCATGAGTAGAAAGAATTGATTTTAAATTTTGTGTATTGGCTGAATTTATATGAAAGTAATCCGGCAAGGCACCAATGAAAGTACGGAAAATATGCATCACTGCAGTAAAAATTATATTTTAGAGAGAAACATACGGAAAATTAAAATACGCAATTTATGTCGTCAATATTTCTCAATGTTTTATTTATAAGCATATAATCAGTATAAATATCACCATTATTATTGGTTAAAATCAAGTCATCTCCAGAGTGTTCATTGTCTCTGAACTACAACTGATGTGGATATTATGAACGGAAACTGAAAATTACTTCAAAGGACAATAACTCTGTCAAAGATCATTAATCCTTGACTAAATTCAAACTTGACCTTATCTTTTCTATGAATAATCCATGGCAAATTTTATTTGAATGTGTGCAACTGTTGTCAAGAGAATGAACGGAAACTGACGATGATGGAATGAGAGAATGAAGGAATGACGGAACGCGTTGACACTATATACCCCAGTTATAAAATGATTTAGATAAACTCTGTCATGAGAATTAAAAAAAAGACGGTTTTTTTTTGAATACAGTTCATATATAAGAAAATGGTCAATTGGTGGGTAGGAAAGCATCTTGGTGTAAAATGTGCGAAGGCATCACGCTACAAGGTAATATCAAAGAAAAATGCAATAAATAAAAAAAGACATTTTATGGTATCTTTGACAAACAGCCTAAATCCATTAACATAAAGGAAGGTGTACCAACTTGTTGTCCTCCTAAAAACCCTATATGGGTGTGAGTTATGGAGCGGCGTTACAGAAAACCAGCTTCTACATGTACCGCTAGAGCGAGCACACAGACAATGTATCAGAACGATGCAACCTGGCTCAGGTCAGGCAAAAATAAAACGTAATTTAACATTTTGTCATAATTGTTTTGAACTTTATTTTAAATAAGAAATAGCATGATCCCCGTAACCATCAGAATCCATAACTGTTCAAAACAACGAGAAAACGTAATGCAAGTACAACATACTTTCTTCGGTTACTTCATATTTTATTTTACCATGAATGCAACAACGAGGCTCATTTCCTTATAAAAGATAGTTTGGCTTTTCATGCATGATGCATTATAACTTAGAGTCTATAATTTTGCACAACAAAAAATAAAACTCAGCCAAAGTCGGCGATAGTATGACATAATGACACAAATTCTATCAGGATGTTTTATTTCTTTAGATCCCTCGTGGTTTAACGTAGTCATTTTTGAAACAACCTTTAACCATCCACAGTCAAGTACTGCAGATCTTATTGAGTCTTTCAGTGGTTTCTTTCAAAATCAATCATAGTATTAAATGGTAATGTATAAAATAACAAGTGGTTTTTTTTTTGTTTTTTTTTTTGTTGTTGTTGTTTTTTTTAATTAATTTTGAAAATCGTAGCTAGGATAGTATTTTGATTTCGTTGCTGGTTGTCTTTCAATATATAATAATGACATAAGAACTGTTTATAATATTAATATCAGTATTTGTTCCTATCCTAATATGACAATCGAAACTTTATTAGATAACCGAAAATGCACTTCTATACATGTATGTTATATGTGGGACCATTAGCATTATCTTCGTACAATAAGCTAATTTGTTTACAAAATTTCATTTTAATGATATGATTATACACAACTAACGTAAAGATTACATTTGATTCTATCAAATAAGTTTTTAAGACCAATACCCTCTTCTGTGTAAAACAAACAATGCATTTCATAGCAATATTAAATAGTAAAAATAAGGTGATTTCCGTATTTAATGTATTGTGTA